>NC_045557.1:5112860-5152860 GCF_009769535.1 Thamnophis elegans | reverse complement strand
TTGGTGGCCGTATAAATCGGGTGGGTGGGTGGATGGATAGATAGATAATTTCTGAGAAGACAGTGGAAGATGATGTATGATGTCTATTCGTTTCATTAAATAATTCTCTGCCTTCAAAAACTTGGCAGCTGAAAGTTTCAAAAACCTTGTTAGGCGCAGCAGTCCGAATCGCCAGTACAGGGCAAACATGCTTTGGCCTCTTTGAAATCCTTAATATTTTTGGAGGGTTTTTTCCAGTGTGAGTGGAACGTCTTCTGCCTATAGTACACACAGTCCTTGTCTTACAACCAAAAATCAGTTGTTAAGGGAGGCATCATGTAACTGCACCTAATTTTAAGAGAATTTTAGCAAACCGTTCACACACACACACACCCCCCGGAACCAGCCTCAAAATCTGGGCTGGCTGTTCAGAATATCAGGGAGCAGAGGGGATATAATAATCCCACCCTTATTGCTTCTAGAACAAGCAAGGTGAAAAATCCTGCCTTGGACTGGGATATATCTCCCCCCTCCCCAATACTGGGAAAGGATGAGGAAGGGGTGGGGGTAGGGGGCTTTTTCTGTCATTCCGTCGCTGACCTTTACTTGAATTGTGGCCTGTGGGGGGTCCTCTTCTTAGGGGCAACAGTACCCCATTTGCAGAAGATGCTCTCCCTAACCTTGATGGATTTTATATATATATATATATATATATATATATATATATATATATATATATATATATATATATATATATATATATATATATATATATATATATTGCATTTGTGTTGATAAATAAATAAAGGGAGACTAGTATAGATCTATTTCAAGCTATTTAGCTCTCATCAGCTAGCCATGCCCATACTGGGAATCGAACCTGGGCTGTATTACATATCAGGCAGTTATATTAGCCACTAAGCCACAGGCTCTCTTCCTTTATCAGCTGAGCCAGGGAGATAGGTATGTATTGTGTCACAACCCCTGGTATGCCCAAATATGGGAGGAAGCATACTGCTTCCTTTCTCTATTGGCTCATCACAAGAGACCATCACGATATATATAAACAGGTAGTCCTCGACTTATAACCGTTCATTTTAGTGGCCGTTCAAAGTCACAACCGCACTGGAAAAAAAGGGACGACCGCTTTCCCACACTTTACGACCATTGAAGCATTCCCCACGGTCACGTGGTTTACATTGGACGCTTGACTCACACTTAACGACGGTTTGCAGCGTCCCCCCCCCCCCCGGGGGGGAGGGTGTCACGTGATTCTCCTTTTGCGACTTTCTTACAAGCCATGAAGAATCCAGATCCACTTTTAACGACCGTGTGAACTAGCTTAACGGTGGCAAGGAAGGTCGTAAAACGGGGCGAAGATCCCGTAATGAATGCCTCGCTTTGGGCGGGCGCCACTGTGGTCGTTAAGTCGAGGACCACCTGCAAAGACCACCCTGAGCCGGCACGCGTGAGTGTGTGTGTGTGTGTTGAGTGTTGCTTTTCGCCCCTTGCCACCCCTCTTATTGTTCACGTGTGTGTTGTATATTGTTTATACCTCTACGCCTCTGTGCCGTTATGAACTTGGCCTGGAATTCGTCCCACCACCACCTCCATATCCGCCACGGGCCCACCGTGTCCACTTGGCTGGCTTCCCCCCTTCGCCTTCGCCCGGGTGAAAACAATGAATGAATGAATGAAAACCCTCCCCTCTCCGCCCCATCGCCGCCACCGCCGCTGCGTTTTTGCGGGGGGGCCTCCCCGGCAGCAGAGTCGTCCCGGCAGCAGAAGGAAAACCAAGAACGTGGAAGTCGACGTGGAAGGCCACCTCATCTATCGCGTCGGCGACTGTCTTCAAGAGAGATGTACTGCGAAATCGTAACATTAATCCCGTCTCTAGTTAAGCTCCCGTCGCAGTTACAGAATTGTTCTTAGCTTTTCCCCCCTTTTCCTCGTTTGCTCTGTTGCTTTTATTTTCTCTTCTCTTCGCAATGTGTTTTTTTTTTTTTTAAAAAAAGGCCAAACCGCAGTCTTTTCCCCTTCCCCTCCCTTTTTAAGCATCCTTCCTCCTTTCCTTTCTGCCTCTATCCTTCCTTCCCTCCCTCCCGTTTTATTTCTTTCCGTATTGATATCCGAAGTGTTAGGGACCGGCCAAGATAGCTTCTCTTTTTTTTTAAAGTGGTGATGTTTTTGTTGCTTGGCCACCCCCAGATGCCGGCCCCCCGCGTCTCACCCTCTCCTCTTCTCCCCTCCCCTGCCCCCAAATCTCTTTGTCTCCTTTCCCCTGCAGATGAGATCATCACCACTCTCGGGGAAGGCACCTTTGGACGCGTGGTGCAGTGCATTGACCACCGCAGGTGAGGGGAAAATGTCTCGGGCTGCTGGAAAATTAACTGGGGGGGGAAAGGGTGCTTCCCTCCAGCCAGTATGGAAGTCCAGCTGGCTGCAGGTTTTCCCTCCTAGGCTGGATGGCTGCCACAGATCCCAGAGAGAGAGAGAGAGACCAACAGACGGAGGGGGCAGGGGAGAGAGAGAGATGGGATGGATGGATGGATGAGAGATGTAGAGAGGATAACAGACATAGATTGAAATAGATGATAGATGCAGAAGAAATCAAAACAGATTGGAGATGGATAAGATGATAGAGAATAGATAAGGAAAATAAGAAAGAGATAGATTGATGGATAGATAAGATATACAATATAAGAGAGAGAGAGAAAGAGAGAGAGAGAGATCGATACTGTGTTTCCATGAAAATAAGAGAGGGTCTTATTTTCTTTTGACCCCCAAAATAAGCGCTTGGCCTTATTTTCGGGGAGGCCTTATTATTTTTGAGGTGCAGGAGGTGGCGAGCGGGGGTCACCTCATGGCTGCTGCTGTGTTGCAATATTTTCGGGGGAGGGCTGATTTTAGTGCATGCTCTCAAAAGCCGAATTGGGATTATTATCCAGGGAGGTTTTATTTTCAGGAAAACAGATGATAGATAGATAGATAGATGATAGATAGATAGATGATAGATAGATAGATAGATAGATAGATATAAATAGATATAGATAGATTGATAGATAGTTTATGATAGAGAGACAGGGAGGGAGGGCGGGACGGGGAAGAGGGAGATGATAGAAGAGGATAGATAGATAGATAGATAGATAGATAGATAGATAGATAGATAGATAGATAGATAGATAGATAGATAGATAGATAGATAGATAGATGATAGATAGATAGATAGATAGATAGATAGATAGATAGATAGATAGATAGATAGATAGATAGATTAAATGATAGTTAGACAGACAGATAAATGAATACATAGATTAGATGATGGATGGATGGATGGATGGATGGATGGATCATAGATAAGATATAAGATAAGGTAGATAGATAATGGATGGAAGATTGATGATAGATAGATAGACAGACAGACGGAGTGTTTCTCAAACCTGAGCAACTTAAAAGAGGCCTGGACTTCAACTCCCAGAATTCCCCAGCCAGCCAAGCTCAACTCAACTAGAGTTGAACATCAACGTGCCAAACTGGTCTGCTTTGGCCTTTATTAGTGGAGCAGAGAAGTCCATTTTACAAGCAGGGCGGGGTCAGTCTGCCCACCCCGGTTGTTTTCCCCATCCCCACCTCCTCCTCCTCCTCCTCCTCCACGGTTTTCCTCTCCCCCCCCCCTTCAGGGGCAACACCCGGGTGGCTCTGAAAATCATCAAGAATGTGGAGAAATACAAAGAAGCTGCTCGCTTGGAGATCAACGTGCTGGAGAAAATTAACGAGAAAGATCCCAACAACCAAAAGTAAGTTGGATTTTGCTGGATGCGAATCAGCTGAATTCACGGGGAAAAATTAATAAAAGGGTTTTTTTTGTCGGGACAAGGAATTTGCTTCGGGCTCTCGGGAAGCCTTGGTCAGAACACTAACCTGCCTTTACTCGAGTGCCGGTCGCTTTTTAAAAAGCCCATTCTCCTCTTTCCCATCCCTCCTCTTCCTCTTCCTCTTTGCCTCGTTTTTCTCTTTTAGCCTCTGCGTCCGGATGTACGACTGGTTTGACTATCACGGCCACATGTGCATCTCTTTTGAGCTCCTGGGGCTCAGCACGTTCGACTTCCTGAAGGATAACAACTACCTGCCCTACCCCCTCCACCAGATCAGGCATATGGCCTACCAAGTGTGCCAAGCGGTCAGATGTGAGTGATCCCCGGGGTGGGGGGTGGGGAAGGCGGCTACCAAGGGCTGAGAGAAGGGGTGTGTGTGTCATTCCAATTTGTTTTGAATTAGAATAAGGATTGTCGATGCCTCAGCTGGCAGTGACTTTGAATGTAGAAGGGTCCATGGGAACATGTGGGATTTCCCCTTTCCCTCCCTCCCTCTGTCCATTCATCCATTCATCTACCTACCTGCCTATCAATCAAAATGATCATCCATCTATCCATATCAATCTTTCCCTTCCTTTCTTCCCTCCCTCCCTTATCTCCATCTGTCTCTTGTGTTTATCATCCCTTCCCTCCATCGCTCAATCCATCCAATCTTTGTATCTTTCTTCTCCATTTCCTTCCATTCTTTCTCCACTTATTTCTTCCCTCCCTCCCCTATCTCTGTCTGTGTGTCTGTCTATCAACCTCCCTCTCTCCCTTCCTTCCTTCCTTCCTTCCTTCCTTCCTTCCTTCCTTCTTCCTTCCTTCTTCCTATCTTTATATCTTTCCTCTCCGTTTCCTTCCATTCTTTCTCCACTTCTTTCTTTCTTTCCTCCCTCCCTTCCCTATCTCCATCTGTCTGTCTGTCTGTCTATGTATCAACCTCCCTCCTTCCCTTCCTTCCAATCTTTGTATTTTTCCTCTACACGTTTTCTCTCCCTCCCCTATCTCTGTCTGTATGTCTGTCTATCAACCTCCCTCTCTCCCTTCCTTCATTCTTCCTATCTTTGTATCTTTCCTCTCCGTTTCCTCTCCATTCTTTCTCTCTTCCTCCTATCTTCCCTCCTTCTCTCTTAGATTAGATTAGATTTAATGAATTTATAGGCTGCCCAATCCCGAAGGACTCCGGGCGGCTTACAACAAATACATTTAAAAAATAAAAAAGTTAAAAACAGAGAAACATAGATTAAAAAAGCCACAACATACACCCAGTCTAATCGGGGCTGGACCTCAGTCATGAGGTCAACAGCCCGGGGCCTGCCGGAATAGCCAGGTCTTAATAGCCTTTCGGAAGGCCATGAGAGTGGGTAGGGTCCGGATCTCTGGGGGCAGTTCATTCCATAGGGTTGGAGCGGCTACAGAGAAGGCCCTCCCCCGGATAGTTGCCAGCCGACATTCTCTTACCTTTTCTCTCCCTCCCAGTTCTACACGAGAACAAGCTGACCCATACAGACCTCAAACCGGAGAACATCCTTTTCGTCAATTCGGACTACGAGATGACCTACAACCTGGAAAAGGTGAGCTTGTAGTCCCTGGGGACATCTCCTCCACCGCTGTGGCTTCCCTCCCTCCCTCCCTCCCGCCTTCAGGGCTACTTCGGGTTGGGCCCGAAGGTGGGAGGACATTGTCCTTGCTGCTAACTCCCCCCCCCCCCCCCCGCCCAGAAACGTGACGAGCGCAGCATCAAGAACACAGCCATCCGGTTGGTGGATTTTGGCAGCGCCACTTTCGATCACGAGCACCACAGCACCATCGTCTCCACGCGGCACTATCGGGCCCCCGAGGTCATTTTAGGTCAGCGGTTCTACCTGGGCACCTCGGTTGGACTCCGAACGCCCCAAGTGCAGACTCTGAAACTCCCTTTTTCCCTTCGCGACACAGAACTCGGCTGGACCCAACCGTGCGACGTTTGGAGTGTCGGCTGCATTATCTTTGAGTATTATATGGGCTTCACCTTGTTCCAGGTGAGTGTGGCGGGTAGGAGCCATTGGAGGCAGGAAGGAGGGGGGGGGAGCCCCAACAAAATCAGGCTGTTCCAAGTCTTCGTTTGATCTCCCCCCCCAACTAAAACCTTCTCCCCCCCCCCGTCGTAGACCCACGACAATCGCGAACACCTGGCTATGATGGAGCGTATCCTAGGCCCCATCCCGTCGCGGATGATCAGGAAGACAAGGTAAGAGGGTTGGGGGGGGGGCAGAGGAAGGAAGGGGCTACGGTCCTCAGGGAAGGCCGAAAAGGCTTGGAACTTGAGCGGCTTTGGATTAGGAAGATTTAAGATTTATTAACATTTGTATGCCGCCCCCTCCCTTGGGACTCTGGATGATGTCCAGATGTTGAGACAGGTGGAAGAGAATCTTTGTGAGCTCAGGGGCGAATTGTGGGGTTCTTGGTGCTCTCTGAGCTTAGTGGTGGTGGTGGTGGGAGGGGGGGTTTGCAGACATTTCATGGCCCAACTAGGCAACATCATCAGTGCTAGAAGGGAGAAGGAGGAAGGAGAGAATTGTGGGGTCCTTGGTGCTCTCTGAGCTTGGTGGTTTTTTTTTTTTTTTTTGGCAGACGTTTCATGGCCCAACTAGGTAACATCATCAGTGCTAGAAGGGAGAGGGGATCAGGGAGTAAATGACAAAGTGGGGGGGGGGAGTGTTGGGTCCTTGGTGCTCTCTGAGCTTGGTGGGGTTTTCTTGCAAGCGTTTCATGGCCCAACTAGGGAACATCATCCGCAAACCTCACTCCCTTCTAGCACCAATGACGTTACCTAGTTGGGTAACGAAATGTCTGCAAGTTCATGGAGCACCAAGGACCCCATAGATCCTTTCGTCTGCCTCCTCCTCCTCTTTTTCATCTGCCTCCTCTTCTTCCTCTCTCTCTCTCTCTCTCTTCCATTCTGCAAACCCCACTCTCCTCCTCCTCCATCTCCTCCAACCCTTCTTCTTCTACTCCTCCTCCTCTTCCTCTCCACAACACCCACTCCCTTCTAGCACTGATGTTACCAACCACCTTCAGAGAGCCCCAAGGAACCCACAGTTCTCCCCCCACCCCCACCCCAGGGATGATATTAGCTAGCTGGGAAATGAAACCTCTGCAAGGAAACCACCAAGATCAAAAAGCATCAAGGACCCCACAGTCTTCCTCCTCCTCCTCCTCCTCCTCCTCCTCCTCTCCTGCCCTCTAGCAAGCCTTCCTCTCTTCTAGCACTGATGAGGTTACTTAGTCGGGTCATGAAACATCTGCAAGAAAATCACCAAGCTCAGAGAGCACCAAGAAGTGTCTCTCCTCTTCCTCCTCCATCTCCTCCAACCCTTCTTCTTCTACTCCTCCTCCTATTCCTCTCCACAATACCCACTCCCTCCTAGCACTGATGATGTTCCCTAGTTGGGTTATGAAACGTCTGCAACAAAACCACCAAGCTCAGAGAGCACCAAGGACCCAACACTCCTCCCCTCCTTGTCATTTATTCCCTGATCCCCTCTCCCTTCTAACACTGATAATATTATCTAGTTGGGTAATGAAACGTCTACACAGAAACAACCAAGCTCAGCAATCACTGGGATTCCACAGTCCTCCTCCCCTCTTCCCCCCTCCTTTTCTTCCTCCCCCTCTTCCTCCTCCTGTTCTTCCTCTTTCTCTCCTTCTCCTCCTCTTCTCATTTACTCCCTAAACTATCTCCCTCGTAGCACTGATGATGTTCCCTAGTTGGGTTATGAAACGTCTGCAAGAAAACCACCAAGCTCAAAAAAAGCACCAGGGACCTCACAGTCTTCCTCCTCCTCCTTCCTCCTCCTCGCTAAACAAACAAAGTCAAAAAGTTTATCTGTATTTGTATACTTCATAAAAAAACAAAAAAAAACAAGGAGCAACACATACTGGGCCTTTCTACCACCGATGGTTCCTTCTGATGTGTTTTTCCCCCCCTCCCTGGATAGGAAGCAGAAATATTTCTACCACGGACATTTGGACTGGGATGAGAACACCTCCGCGGGGCGTTACGTGCGCGAAAACTGCAAGCCACTCCGGGTAAGCCGGGGCCTCTCCCTGTCTCCCACCAGCCCCACCAGGTTTGATTCCTTCAGGAAACCGTAACGACACATCATCATGTCGTCAATTTATAACAGTCGGTCTCGTGGCCACATGGGGGAGATGCTGCAAGTGTGAGAAACGGCCTCACTTTAGCACCATCGTTCCCAAAACGAACAGCTGTAAGATGAGTCCCTATCATTTGCCATTGCACAAACCGCTTCCTCCTCCTCCTCCTCCTCCTCCTCCTCCTCCTCCTCCTCCAGCTATAAAGTCACAGAAGTGGGAGGGACCTTAGAGGTCCTCTAGCCCAGCGGTCACCCACTGGGGGTCCGTGAAAAAGTTTCGGTGGTCTGCAGAAAAATTGTTTGCGTTTTTTATACTGCACTCAATCAGGGGTCCTCAAACTACGGCCCCTGGGACGGAGATGTGCCATGAACGCTTGTGTTGCTGCAGAGAGTCTCCCCCTTCGGGGTCTTTTTGTGGGTGTTGGAGGGGGGCAGAAATTCCGACTGGGGGTCTGCTTCGGCCTCCTGGTGGGGGGCTTTGGGCGAAGGCTGGAGGGAAGAGCCACTGGTGGGGAAGAGCCGGAGGGCCTTGTTCCAGTGGGGCTGCATCATGGCCTGGAACTGGCTGACCATCGCAGCCCACTGAGCCTCCAGGCGCCGGTATTTGGCCTTGCACCCCCGCAGATCTTCCCTCTGCTTGGAAAGCCCATGCTCCTAGTCCTCAGTGAGGTGCTTCTGCTGAGCCTCCTCCTCGGTCAGATCCAATTTGAACTGAGCTGTTTTGCCAACTCTTTCTCCTGGTGGCTGCTTAGCTCCAGCAACTGCTTCCTGTTGGGGCCCTAAGGAGCCCGGGCGGGCAGGCTGGGAGGGGAGGGTCCCTTTGACATGAGTGACACCAAGTTGGCCACGCCCACCAAGTCAGATAGATCATATTAACGGTCTGGGATTTAAAATTAGGAATTTAGTGGTCCCTGAGGTCCAAAAGGTTGGGGACCCCTGCTCTAGCCCGAGCCCACACAGGAATGCCCTGGGACAAACCATCTTTTCCTCCACCCAAGGAGAAACTGAGCAGCCTATTCCTCCAGCCACCAGCTTAACCATTTTTAACCGGGGGGGTGTCCCTCTCCGCTTCTCTTCCCAGAGGTACCTGGCGTCGGAAGCCGAGGAACACCACCAGCTCTTCGACCTTCTGGAAGGCATGCTGGAATACGAACCGGCCAAGCGGCTAGCCCTCTCCGAGGCCCTCAAGCACCCCTTCTTCAGCCTTCTCCAACTGCAGCCTACCCTGAAAGCTTGGGATTCGAACCGGGACATCAGCCGGTGACCCGTGGGGGGCTCTTGGCTTTCGTTTCCTGGACAACCCCACCCCCACCCCTTCTCAACGTATTTGGCCCCTATGGTGGCTGGCAACGTCTCCGTTTTTGGTGCTTTTTCCCTCCATCCGAAGACTACAGAAAAAAACAAAAACTTGAGTTCTCCTCTTCCAGGTTCCGTCCCTTTTTGTTACGGTATAAAGCTTGTGGATATGTGAAATAGTCTGTAAATATCTCTCTATAAAGTATATCTATCTATATATGTGTGTGTGTATATATAAATTATATATAAAACACACCGGGATATCTTGTGCCATTTCCCTCCCTCTGTAAATAATGCTACTGTCGCTTGTCCCCACCCCCCCTTCCCATTTCCTCTCTACCCTGGGCGGATTTTGCGGTTGTGGGACAATTATTTTTTGGGTGAGAACAAACCGCGTCCCCCGTTTCAAATCCCTGGAATTTTATATTAATTTTGTACAGTCTTGGGGAAAATAAAAAGACCACGTCCGATGGAGTTCTCTCTAGGTGTTTCGCTGGCTTTGTTTCTCTCTTTCTTTGCTTTTCGCTCTCACAAATAGAGTCTATATCAGGGGTAGTCAACCTTTTTATACCTACCGCCCACTTTTGTATCTCTGTTAGTAGTAGAATTTTCTAACCGCCCACCGGTTCCACAGTAATGGTGACTTATAAAGTAGGGAAGTAACTTTATAAAATTTGTAAAGCAGAGTTACAGCAAACCCCTAAGGCCCACCATGAAAGCTGGAACGCCCACTAGTGGGCGATAGGGACCAGGTTGACTACCACTGGTCCTAGAAAAGAGTGCAGAGAAGAGCAACAAAGAGGATTAGGGGACTGGAGGCTAAAACATACGAAGAACGGCTGCAGGAACTGGGGATGTCTAGTTTAATGAAAAGAAGGACCAGGGGAGACATGATAGCAGTCATCCAATATCTCAGGGGATGCCCCAAAGAAGAGGGAGTCAAACTATTCTCTAAGGCACCTGAGGGCAGGATAAGAAGCAATGGGTGGAAACTAATCAAGGAGAGAAGCAACCTAAAACCAAGGAGAAATTTCCTGACAGTTAAAACAATTAATCAGTGGAACAGAAGTTGCCTCCAGAAGTTGTGAATGCTCCAACACTGGAAGTTTTAAAGAAAATGTTCGATAGCCATTTGTCTGAAGTAGTGTAGGGTTTCCTGCCTCAGCAGGGGGCTGGACTAGAAGACCTTTAAGGTCCCTTCCAACTCTGTTATTCTATTCTATTCTAATGCTAATTCTTATTCTAATTCTATTCTATGCTAATTTTTATTCTAATTCTATTCTATGCTAATTCTTATTCTATCCTATCCTATATATTAATGCCCAATCCAGTCTGAACTAACTCACCATCATAATAATTGAACACCATCGGCATTGACAAAAATCCCCATTGGTCAATTGCGATTGCTCAACTGTTTTCATTGTGGTTTCAGGGAAGGGCATCTTAAGTTGGAGACGATTTAAGGCTAAAACCCAGTTCAAGAAAAAAAGAAGTGGGGGGGAGTCAAGATTATAGTATACCCAGCTTCCTTCCCCCTTCGACGCTGGGCGTAAGGAGCTTAAAACCCACGTCCTGCCAGCTGCAGCTGGTCCTTCAGCTTCTTCTATAAACCTTTCATCCTCCTCGGTGGGATTGTGTGTCATTGTGTCCGTTAAGGGTTGCTTTAGAATGACAAAGCCCCAGGACGATTGTTCTAGTTTTCCTTGACAAGTATTAAACAATGTTCACACAGGCAGTGCCAGTTTTTCTAGTCAATTTTATTTTGGGTTGAGAAACCTTTTCTGTTCGTTCAGAGCTGCTGGTGCTGTTCCTGTTGTCATTATTGTAATAAATATTTCTAGTATTATATGTCAAAGAATCATGGGTATCTTTATCTAGCTATTATCTATCCTATCTATCTATCTATCTATCTATCTATCTATCTATCTATCTTCTATCTATCATCTATCTCTGTTATCCATCCCATCTATATCTGTCTGTCTGTCTATTTATCTGATCTATAATTTCTATATCTATTGTATATACATTACAGATAGATGGATAAGATTATCTATCTTCTCTCTCTCTCTCTCTCTCTCTCTCTCTCTCTCTCTCTCTCTCTCTCTCTCATCTCTATCTATCTATATCTATCTATGTATGTATCTATCTGTATCTATCTCTGTCTATCTATCTATTTCTATCTATCTATCTATCTATCTATCTATCTATCTATCTATCTATCTATCTATCTATCTAATTATCCCTCTATCTCTATCTATCTTTCGTTATCCATCCCATCTATCTGTCTGTCTGTCTCTCTCTGTCTATCTGTCTATCTATCTGATCTATAATCTCTATATCTATTTATTGTGGATAGATTAGATGGATAAGATTATCCATATCTATCTATCTATCTATCTATCTATCTATCTATCTATCTATCTATCTATCTATCTATCTATCTGATGTATAATCTCTATATCTATTGTGGATAGATTAGAGATAGATGGATAAGATTATCCATCTTATATCTATCTATCTATCTATCTATCTATTATCTGTTATCCATCCTATCTTTCCCTCCCTCCCTCCCTCCCTCCCTCCCTCCCTCCCTTCTTTTCAACCTTCAGAGTCTGCCTGGACAAACCCTTGCAGTTTTCTCGGCGAGGTTTTTCAGAAGGGTTTGCCATTGCCTCCTTCTTAGGGCTGAGAGAAAGTGGCTGGCCCAAGGCTCATCTGAGGAGAAGGACTAGAACTCCCAGCCTCCCGCCTTAACCCAAACTGCCTCTCTTCCTCCTACCTGTGATAAATCTATTTGTCCTTCAGGTACCACAAGATGTTGCAAACCGGCCCTCAGCCTGGGGGGAAAAACATTAGTTTTGGATCTGCTTTTAGCCTCGGTTCTCTTGGGCCCAAATCCACTGAGGACTAGCCGCTTGCTCTTTTATCCGAGGAAGACTTGAAGCGGTTTGCCCTCCAGACAAGGGCACGTACCTAGTTATCTTCCCGACAGGCTCCACTCACCGCGCCATCTGTCTCCCCGGAGTCTCGACAGCTGTCGCCCGAATGGATCAAGGAAAACCTGTCCTCCTTATTGCTCCTGATCTCCCCTTAAAAGATCTTGAGCAGACAAGATTTGGAATCATCCTTGGGACACCTTCGGAGGGGGAAGATCCATCCCCACCAAGAGAAGCTGAACTTACACTGGAGCTTTACTCCGTGAGTCCCAACATTTTTACGGAAAATGAGAATTGTTCAGTTGGGGTTGTAAGGCTTTGCTCGGTGCCGATGGAGGGAGGGTTTTTGGGGGCGCGTCTTTTACGAAGCTGCTTTGCGTTGCTTTTCAGTGCGGGCGTCTCTTCGCCGCTCGGCCCCTCTCCTTAACCATGAGATCGGGATTTGGGGACGCGGTCAAAGAATTGCTCTGTGGCTTCTCAACCAATTCCGCCAAGGACAAAGACATGGGCGTTCAAAGAAGCCACAGCTGGGAGCCAGTCAAGATGCAGGCTCAGCCAAGGCAGAAGTAAGTACGGTTCACAAATTGGTGTAAATATGGAGCAGCCGAGCAAACTGTTTGAAATCGAACAGCTAAATAGCTATATAAGTAGTTGAGATAGATAGATAGATAGATAGATAGATAGATAGATAGATAGATGATAGATAGATAGATAGATAGATAGATAGATAGATAGATAGATAGATAGATAGATAGATAGATAGATATGGATGGTGTCTTGTGACGAGCCGAAGGACAAAGAATGGAAGTAGTGATCTTCCTCCCATATTTGGGCATACCGGGGGTTGTAAAATCTAAATAGATACCTTTCACCCTGGCTGGCTGATAAGGAGTCGAGCTCTGTGGCTCAATGGTTAACACATCTGCCTTAGAGGCAATACAGCACAGGCTCGATTCCCAGTAAGGGTATGGCTAGCTGATGAGAGCTAAATAGCTTGAAATAGATCTATACTAGTCTCCCTTTATTTATTTATCAGCACAAATATAACATAGATAGATAGATAGATAGATAGATAGATAGATAGATAGATAGATAGATAGATGATAGATAGATAGATGATAGATAGATAGATAGATAGATAGATAGATAGATAGATAGATAGATAGATAGATAGATAGATAGATAGATAGAATAGATGGAGATAGGAAAGGGAGAAGGAGGGAGGGAAAGAAGGAAAGCAAGGAAAAGATGGATAGATTAGATAGAATATAAAAATAAATAGTTGGCAATAGAGAAGGGAGGGAGGAACGAAAAGAAAGGAAGCAAGGAGATAGATAGACAGACAGATGAAAAAGGAGAATATAAAATACATAAATAGGTGGAGAGAGGGAAGAGAGAGAGGGAGTGTGGAACAAAAGGAAGGAAAGGAGGCAAGGAAAAGAGATACAGATAAACAGGAAGGAAGGAATAGATTGATGGGTACCCTTTCATCTTCTCCCCCTTGCCTTTTTGCTCTCTTGTCAAATTTCGTGGCCTCGATACCCGAGTACCGTATTTGATCTAGTCAGTTTCCCGGAGCGAACTCCCAGCGTCACTTTTCTTTGGTTTCTGGTTTAACAGCCAGGAATAAAACTGTTAGCATCTTCTGATTCTGTAGAAGAAACATAAAAACAGGGAGGGATTTTTGGCAGGAGCAAGAGCGCCTGGCTAGGCGTTCAAGACCTGCATTTTGTGTTTGGGGAGGGATCGATGCCACATTTTTGTGATTTTTTTTCCCCTCCCTCTTCCTAAAAACCACCTTCTCCTCCTCCTTTGCCAGGGTCGAACGAGACGCAGCCTTCACACGACAGAAAGCCCAGCGTGCTTCTTTCAGAGCTCATTTGCGGGAGAAATACAATCTCCCAAAGGTGAGATTTATTTATTTATTTATTTGCTTTCTAAAAGGTACAAATTCGGGTACAAATTCCAGGTAGTCCTCGAATTACAACAGATACATACTCCTCGACTTAACAACCATTCGTTTTAGGGACCGAAACCAAAACGGGGCTGATAACAGTGTGTCTTTTTCGCACCTACAGCCGTTGCAGCCTTCCCCATGATACAAATCCGAAACGCTTGGCCACTCTCATATTTACGACGGTCTCGGCGTCCCGTGGACGCACGCAGTCCCCTTTTGCGACCTTCTGACGAGTCCAGGCCATGGGAGATCCCGATTCGCTTAACAAGTGTGTGACTTACTTCACAAATGCAATGATTCACTTAACGGTGGCAAGGAAGGATGCGAAATGGGGCAAAAACTCACTTAACAGCAGGCTCCATGGTGGTCGTAAGTTGAGGACTACCTCTAGCCCTAACCCACACCCTAGTCTGACTGTATTTATTTACGTCGAGATGCCTATGTTTAGTATTTATGCATTTACGTTATCAATTAAATGCATGTATTTATTAAATTTGTATGCCCATCTCCCATCCAAAGTGACCAGATATTGTGAAGCACAACACAATGGTTTTTGTCTTCTAACCATTGTGTTATTCCACACTTGGAATAGTGCAGCCAGTTTTGGTCTCAACCCATTACAAAAAAATATGTTGAAACTTTTGGAATTCTGCATGATTGGTGACATTGTGGTTAATTGAAAATATGAATGTATATTATAAACTAATGGGAATTCTTTGTTCCAATCTTTGCTTTCCGTCCTTAGAGATAGGTGATACTATAATACTTTAAAGACTTAATGTTATTTGATGGATAATTATGAATTCAAGGAAATAAGGGTTGTTACAAATGAAAGAATATTAATGGCAATTTGAACACATTTGAACACACTCAATGACAGTGAAACATTCAGTTATGTTTAATGTAAACCAGGGATGTTAACCCTAAGCTTAAGAATTAACGCACAAAAACTTGTAACCAAACGACACGCTTGATGAAACGGAGGGAAGTTGTTCTTTTTTCTTCTCTTGCTTTGTTTTGTATGTGTTGTTTTTGTTTAAAAAGAATAAAAATATATCTAAAAAAAATGTTGAAACTTTGGGAAAAGTGCAGAGAAGAGCAACTAAGGCGCTTAAAGGCCATGAGACTTGGGGGGACATGATAGCAGTGTTCTAGAATTTGGGGGGCTGCCACAAAGAAGGGGGGGGTCAACTTATTCTCCAAAGCACCTGAAGGCCAGGCAAGAAGCAACTAGCCAAGGAGAGAAGCAATCTGGAATTGAGGAGAAGCTTCCTAACAGAACAACGAACCAGTGGAACAGCTTGCCACTAGAAGTTGTAGGTGCTTCATCACTGGAGGTTTTCAAGAAAAGACTGGACAGCCACCTATCTGAAATGGTATAGGTTCTCCTGCTGGAGCAGTGGACTGGACTAGAGGACCTCCAAGGCCCCTTATGACTGTTATTCTCTTATTCTGTTATCCTTCCTTCCTTCTTCCTTCCTTCCTTCCTTCCTTCCTTCCTTCCTTCCTTCCTTCCTTCCTTCCTTCCTTCCTTCCTTCCTTCCTTCTCCATCACTGGAGGCTTTTTAAGAAGAGACTGGAAAAGCATTTGTCTGAAATGGTCTAAGTTCTCCGGCCTGAAGACGGGGTTGGACTAGAAGACCTCCAAGGTCCCTTCCAACACTTTGATTCTGTTATTTTACTATCCTTCCTTCCTTTTCCTTCCTTCCTTCCTTCCTTCCTTCCTTCCTTCCTTCTCCATCACTGGGGATTTTAAAGAAGAGATTAGACAACTTTTGTCTGAAATGGGATAGGGTCTCCTGCTTGAGCAGTGGGGCTGGACTAGAAGACCTCTAAGGTCCCTTCCTGCTTTATTCTGATTGACGTTTCTGAACTCTTTCTCTCTCTCTCTCTCTTTTTCTTTCTTTCTTTCTTTCTTTCTTTCTTTCTTTCTTTCTTTCTTTCTTTCTTTCTTTCTTTCTCTTCTTCCTCCTCCTCCTCCTTCTTTCCCTCCTCCTCTCAGAACCCGGCCGACGAAAAGCAGCTGGAAGCCGCGGGGGCGAAGCCTCAGCTGCCGCGAGACCTTCTGAGCATCGCGCAACCCAACAGAGCCTGGCCAGCCCCTCCCAACCGCCCCAGCTTTGGCGGCATCGATTTCGACTCCTTGCAAGCGAGCCTCCGGAGCCCAGCGCAGTCTTTCCCACGCCCGGGCCCATGTCGTCTCATGTGAACGCCGCGTCCTTTTTCTGAGGATGCGGGAAATAAAAATATATATATATTTGTGTAGGGGGCAAAGCCGGACTTCTGGGAGGCTCCTTCGGCCCACGCCGTCTTGTACAACGTCCGAGTCTTGGTCGGAAGGGGGGGCTTTGGATGAAGACTTGCTGAGAAGGCCCCCCGATAAGGCAGCCTTTGTCCAGATGTGGCTCTATCGTTAAGTCGAGACCTTGGATAAAGAAATCCAAACTCTGGATTGATTCACTAAACATGTTAAGCCTTTTATTGCATTATGAGCAATTTATTCATTTATTATTTAAGTGTATACAGCTACCCATCTCACCTACATACAATAAAGCAACCAGATTAAAAAAACAATGATGGAAGAAGCATATTTGTTGTTAGTTGGGAAGTCGTGTCCCACCCATCGTGACCTCTCTGGACCACGTTCCTCCAGGCCTTCCTGTCCTCTCCCATCCTCTGGAGTCCATTGAAGCTCAGGCCGGCTGCTTCAGTGACTCCATCCAGCCCCCTCCTTCTCTGCCGTCCCCTTCTTCTTCTTCTGCCCTCCGTCGTTCCCAGCATGAGGCTCTTCTCCAGGGAGTCCTCCTTCCTTCTCATTGGGTGGCCAAAGCATTTGAGTTTCCTCTTCAGGATCTGGCCTTCTAAAGAGCAGCCAGGGTGGATCTCCTCTAGGACTGACCGGTTGGATGGCCTTGCAGTCCAAGGGACTCAATGCAGAAGTCTTCTTCTCCAGCACCAGAGTTCAAAGGCCTCCGTTCTTTGGCCCTCAGCCTTCCTTATGCTCCAACCTTCACAGCCATCCATTGCAACTGGGAAAACCGTAGCCTTGACTAGACGCACTTTTGATTGGCAGGGTGAGGTCTCTGCTTTTTAAGATGCTCTCTAGATTTGCCATAGCTTCCCTCCCCAGTCTTTTAATTTCTTTAGCTGCCGTCCCCATCTGCGGTGATCTTGGAGCCCAGGAAAATAAAATTGGACACTCCCTCCATTTCTTCCCCATCTAATGTACCAGGAGTTGAGAGGGCCGGATGCCATGATCTTGGTTTTCTTCACGTTGAGTGTCCAGCCAACTTTGGCACTCTCCTCTTCCGCCCTCATCAAGAGGCTCTTTAGTGCCTCTTCACTTTCTGCCATTGGAGTGGTATCTAATAGTAGCCGAAATAGCAGATGAACCGAGTTGGAAGGGACCTTGCAGGTCATCTAGTCCAACCCCCTGCCCAAGCAGGAGACCCGACATCATCTGTGGAAGAAGCAGATAATATAAAACAATTAAAACACTTTTAAAGCAGAATTTGCTGCAAAATAAGCCTTTCTACTGCTACCCCTCATTAAACCAGGTTCTGGGACATTGATACTACTACTATTACTACTACTACCACTACCACTACACTACTATTGCTACTAATAATAATAATAGATATTTATGATACATTTTTGAATGTTCAGTTGACTGAGTTTCATGTTTAATGAATAAAATATATAATAATTTAATTTATCATTTAATTTATTATTTATTATTTTATTTCATTATTGCTTATTTATTATTTATTATCCATTAATTTATTATCTATCATTTAATTATTTATCATTTTATTTTATTTATTGTCATTATTTATTATCTATTATTTTATTTATTATTTTATTTTATTTATTGTCTGTCATTTATTATTTATTATCTATTCATTTATTTATTATTTTATTTTATTTATTGTCTGTCATTTATTATCTATTCATTTATTATCTATTATTTTATTTATTATTGTATTTTATTTATTGTCATTTATTATTTATTATCTATTTATTATCTATTATTTTATTCATTATTTTATTTATTGTCTGTCATTTATTATTTATTATCTATTCATTTATTATTTATTATTTTATTTGTTATTGTATTTTATTTATTGTCTGTCATTTATTATTTATTATCTATTCATTTATTATCTATTATTTTATTTGTTATTGTATTTTATTTATTGTCTGTCATTTATTTATTATCTATTCATTTATTATCTATTATTTTATTTATTATTGTATTTTATTTATTGTCATTTATTATTTATTATCTATTTATTATCTATTATTTTATTCATTATTTTATTTATTGTCTGTCATTTATTATTTATTATCTATTCATTTATTATTTTATTTGTTATTGTATTTTATTTATTGTCTGTCATTTATTATTTATTATCTATTCATTTATTATTTATTATTTTATTTGTTATTGTATTTTATTTATTGTCTGTCATTTATTTATTATCTATTCATTTATTATCTATTATTTTATTTGTTATTGTATTTTATTTATTGTCTGTCATTTATTATTTATTATCTATTCATTTATTATCTATTATTTTATTTGTTATTGTATTTTATTTATTGTCTGTCATTTATTTATTATCTATTCATTTATTATCTATTATTTTATTTATTATTGTATTTTATTTATTGTCATTTATTATTTATTATCTATTTATTATCTATTATTTTATTCATTATTTTATTTATTGTCTGTCATTTATTATTTATTATCTATTCATTTATTATTTATTATTTTATTTGTTATTGTATTTTATTTATTGTCTGTCATTTATTATTTATTATCTATTCATTTATTATTTATTATTTTATTTGTTATTGTATTTTATTTATTGTCTGTCATTTATTTATTATCTATTCATTTATTATCTATTATTTTATTTGTTATTGTATTTTATTTATTGTCTGTCATTTATTATTTATTATCTATTCATTTATTATCTATCATTTATTATTTATTATCTATTCATTTATTATCTATTTTATTTATTTTATTTATTATTTCTCCCCCATTCCCCCTCCCCCTCAATTGATACGGAGAGAGAGAGAGAGAGAGAGAGAAAACGGCTTCTTCGGCCTCGCGCGGACTACGTTCCCCGTCGCCCCTCGCGCGCGCGAGGCACGCGCCCTCCCCTCGCGACGTCACGCGCGGCCGCCGCCGCCGCCCCTCCGCCGGTCACGCGCATGGGAATCCCCACCCAGCTCGCGGGGTGACGCAGCCAGGCTCGGCCGGCCAATCGGCGCGGAGCGTCTCCTGTGCGGGCAGCGGAAGGAACGGCCGTCGCGGGGGGAGGGGAGGCAGCGAGGGAGAAGAGCGGGCATGAGCCAGAACGGAGGGGGGAACCCTTTCGAGGGAGACGCGGGGAATCCCTTCCAGGTGCGTAGTTGCGTGGGAAAACTTGGGGGGTGGGTGGGAATCCCCTGGGGTGGCTCTCCAACCCGGGGTCCCCTCCCTCCCTCGCTTGCTCATCCCCAGCCTGGCTTCTTCCCCCCCCCCTTCCTTCTTGTTTCCCCCTCCCCCTTGCTCACAACACCAACAACAACAACCCTGCCAGGTAGGCTGGCTCCAGGGAAGGCGAGGGGATGGGTGGTAGGGGCTGCCCAGCCCCAGGGATTTCTTTTGGCTTGAGAGTGAAGGGTGGACTGGAGATGGGAGGCCAGGCCGAGCCTTGGCTGGCCTTGGATCAGAAGGAAAATGAAAAGAGCTCCGCGCTGTGGGAATGGGAAGCCCAAGGTTCTAGTCCTCAGGGAAGGGAGGGCGCAGCATGAAAAGAGGATTGGCCCCTTTGAAGTGTGTCCTGAGGGATGTTAGAGAGCCCAAATGAATGGGGGGAAACCCTTCTTTTCTTCTTCTTTCCATCCTTCCTTTTCTCTCCTTTCTCTCTTTTCTTTCTCTGTTTTTCTGTTTTTCTCTCTCGTTTCCTCCCTCGCTCCCTCTTTCCTTCCATCTTTCCTTTTCTTCCTTCCATCCTTTCCTTCCTTTCCTTCCTTTCCTTCCTTTTCTTCCTCCTTCCATCCTTCCTTCCCTTCTTGAGCAGGGGGTTGGACGAGAAGAACCCCAAGATTCCTTCCTTCCTTCTTTTCTTCTTCCTTCCATCCTTCTTTTTCTCTCCTTTCTCTCTTTTCTCTTTTTTCTCTGTTTTTCTCTCTCATTTCCTCCCTCGCTCCTTCTTTCCTTCCCTTCTTCCATCCTTCCTTTTCTCTCCTTTCTCCCTGTTCTCTTTCTCTGTTTTTCTCTCTCATTTCCTCCCTCGCTCCTTCTTTTCTTCCCTTCTTCCATCCTTCCTTTTCTCTTCTTTCTCTCTGTTCTCTTTCTCTGTTTTTCTCTCTCATTTCCTCCCTCGCTCGCTCCTTCCTTCTTTCCTTCCTTCCTTCTTTTCTTCTTCCTTCCATCCTTCCTTTTCTCTCCTTTCTCTATGTTCTCTCCTTTCTCTCTCTCTTTCTCTCATTTCCTCCCTCGCTCCTTTCTTCCTTCCTTCCTCCCTCCCTTCTTTTATTCCCACCAATCTTTAGCTCAATCATAGTTTGGCAAGTAAGCCACCATGGAGCCCAACCCACACAAACCACCTTTAAAGAAAATGAGCCAAGCTGGTCAAAATATTTATATTTATCAGGCATCTAATTCTGTTTCTGCTTTGCTGGGTTTCAGCTTAATTTGCGTTGGAATAACAAACCGGGGCCATCGGCTGTTTTATTGGTTCTACTCCTTACGAAGCAAAAAGAGAAGGAGAATTAGCAAAATTTTGCCTTTTGCTAAGAAGATAAAAGGGTGTTTATATTTATCGCGCAATCCCCCCCCCTTTAACTGCACAGGACAAAACTCTTATTTGGCCAAAGTCATTTGGGATTTTGGTCCCGTTGTGGGTAATAACAAATTTATTTTTAAAACTCTGGGAGGGCATTGAAATCCCATTTGTGTCTTTGTTAAAAATTGAGACGTTTCACATAATGTTGCTTTTTTGCATCTCTCTTTGCTTTCGTTTTGGCCTCTTTTGAAATACTCTGGTTTCTGAAAATAATCACAGATCGTGCTTACTACTTCCTGATTTGAAAGCCAACAGAGATTTGAGCCCCCTTTTTTGGGAAGAGGGGAAGAGAGAAAGAGGGTGTCGAAATAATCTTTCCCCAGCTTATTTCACAATAAATAGACAATGGATAATGTAGCTGACCTTGTTAGCAAGTTAGGTCTATTTAATGGGGTTTTGTTTTCTTTTCTTTTGAGTAACATGCAATTGGTGAAAAGCAAATAAAATATCTTAACTTGTTTTTAGAGGCTTTGGTTTGGAGGAAAAACAAACTTTTAAAAAAGATTTATCCAAAAAAGTCCTATGAGCTGGACACAGCCTGGATGCAGCCTCCCTTTTCAGGAGCAGGCTATCTTATCGGCAGCTTAGAGCAGGAGTCACCAATCTTTCGGATCTCGGACCACTACATTCACAATTTTAAATCCCGCGGACCGCTAATATGATCTGCCTAAGGACCGGCTGGGGTGGGCATAGCAAGGTCATGTGACTGGGAGGGAAGGCGGCCCTCAACTTGAGTGAAAGAGAGAGAGAAAGAAAGGGAGAGAGAGAGAAAGAAAAACAGAGAGAGACAAAGAGAGAAAAACAGAGAGAGAGAGAAACAGACAGAGAGAGAAACAGACAGAGAGAGAGAGAAAGAAAGAAAGGGAGAGAGAAAAAACAGACGAAAGAAAAACAGAGAGAGAGAGAGAGAGAGAAAAGAGAGAGAGAGACAGAGAGAAAAAGAAATAAAGGGAGAGAGAGGGAAAAACAGATGAAAGAAAAACAGAGAGAGAAAGAAACAGAGAGAGAGAAACAGACAGAGAGAAAGAAAGAAGGAGAGAGAGAGAGAAAGAAAAACAGAGAGAGACAAAGAGAGAAAAACAGAGAGAGAAACAGACAGAGAAACAGAGAGAGAGAGAGAGAGAAAGAAAGGGAGAGAGAAAAAACAGACAAAAGAAAAACAGAGAGAGAGAGAGAAAGAAAAGAGATAGAGAGAAAAAGAAAGAAAGGGAGAGAGAGAGAAAAACAGACGAAAGAAAAACAGAGAGAGAGAAAGAAACAGACAGAGAGAGAGAAAGAAAAACAGAGAGAAGAGAAACAGAGAGAGAGAGAAAGTAAGAGAGAAACGGAGAGAAACAGAGAGAAGAAACAGGAAACGATATACATCAAGGAAGAAGAAAGAAAAAAAAATTGAAATATTTAAAGAAGCAATTTTTGGTTTCCTTTGCAGCTGTTAGAAACCTAGTTAATATTCAGTTTTCCAAAATGACAGAACCTAATTCGCCTTTTTCCAGCACTTTTTAAGCAGTAAATCTCAAAAATTGTCTGTTCATTTTTCTCCTGGTTTTGGCAAAAAGTCCCTCAAGGGTTTCCAAACTTTTATGAAAGTGATTATTTTTTGCTCTTTTGCTAATCAGGCCAGTCCATTGAGCCTCATATTTGCAATTTCTACCTTACCTTCTTCACAATCCATGGTGTGTATTTCTGCATTCCCCCCCCCCCTGACTTTTTGCGTTATAAGGCAAAAGAGACAAGGGTTTAAAATGATGGTTAATAAATAAAATAATAGACTCGCAGCGATTCCCACGTAGAAAACTCTCTACGAATGAAATCTGAATGCCTTTGGATCAAATCTGAAAAGAGGCAGTCCAATTCCTCCTAATTTGCGGGAGAAAAATATTTGGGGGGGAGCAAAGAAGGGAAGGTTGAAAATAGGGATTTTGCAATTCGGCTTCAACATGGAAAGAGAAGAGAAACTTGGGTTGGTTTCTAGGTAGGACTGGTACAAATATAAATAAATTTTCTTTTTTTTTAAATTTAATCACGTCACTTTCTTTTTTTTTTCCTTCTAAGGATCCGGGCATAATCCAGCACAGGCCAAATACAGACTACGCTACCCTGGATGTATATAATCCTTTTGATAGTTCGGGGGTGAGTCAATTGCTCGATCTTTTGGGGGAATTGGGGAGAGGGGTTGCTGTGTTTACATTTTGCGGGCGTTTTGGCTTTCAGTGGAGATAGTTTGTCGCAGCTCCCTCTCCAGACTTTCAGAATCTGCATTCATGAATAAGATAGATAATAAATAAAAGAGAAAGAGAGAGAGAGATGATAGGTAGGTAGGTAGGTAGGTAGATAGATAAAGACAGAGAGACATAGGGATGGGTGGATAGTGAATAGATGGGTGGGAGAAAGAGAAAGAAGGGGATGGATGGATGGACAGACGGATGGATGGACAGACACATAAATGATATAGGTAGACAGATGAACGGACAGATAGATGATAGAAAGCTAAAAGAGAGAGACGGGTGGATAGAGAGAAAAGATAGATGGATGGATAGAGATAGATAGATGATAGAGAGATTAGATAGAAGAGACAGAGAGATAGAAAATAAATATAGATAGAAAGATAAGATAGATAATAAATAAAAGAGAGAAAATAGATATAGATAGAAAGATTGATAATAAATAGAAGAGAGATATAGAAAATAGATATAGAAAGATAAGATAATAAATAGAAGAGGGAGAGAGAAAATAAATATAGATAGAAAGATGATAGAATAAATAAAAGAGAGAGAGAAAATAGGTATAGATAGAAAGATAAGATAATAAATAGAAGAGAGAGATAGAAAGATGATAGATAATAAATAAAAGAGAGAGAGAGAAAATAGATATAGATAGAAAGATGATAGAATAAATAAAAGAGAGAGAGAGAAAATAGGTATAGATAGAAAGATAAATAATAAAAGAGAGATAGAAAATAGATATAGATAAAAAGATAAGATAGATAATAAATAGAAGAGAGAAAATATAGATAGAAAGCTAAGATAATAAATCGAAAAGAGAGAGAGAGAAAATAGATATAGATAGATAAGATAGATAATAAATAGAGAGAAAAAAATAGATATAGATAGAAAGATAGATAATAGAGAGAGAGAAAATAGATATAGATAGGTTGGTAGATAGAGACATAGAGATAGATAGAATTGTGATTGTGGTTATAGATCAAGCAGAAGTGGTATTCTTCCAGTTTGGACCAGTTTGACCGAACTGGTAGTGGAAATCGTGGCTAGTTAATAAGAGAAAGCAGGAGGAATTTGGAATGCCACCCGATTTACAAGTAGTCCTCCACTTAACAACTACAGTTGGAAACAGAATGTCCAGTGTTAAGTAAGTTGATTGTTAAGTGAGTTGCATTCTGAAGAAATTTGAGATTTCTCTCTCCTCTCTCTCTTTCTCTCTCTCTCTCTCTTTCTCTCTCTCTCTCTCTCTCTCTCTCTCTCTCTCTCGGAGCAGCTTCCCCCACCATTCCAGCCCCCGGCCTCGGCTCCCACCATCCCCTCTGTGCCCACAGTTCCTGTCTCGGAGGTTCCCAAGAAAAACAACAATGCGGAGCCCAGAAATTACGGCTCGTACGGGACTCAGGTAAGGGGAGAGGGAGGGAGAGAGAGCACATTCTGGAGAGGTAAAGAAGTGGAAATATTGGTAGAAATAGACAGGTCTATTTGGGGATAAAATGGTGGGGGAAATTGGGGTGAAATTGGCAGTTTGGTCTGGTGGGGAAGGCTTCAGACTATAAACTAGGAGACGATGAGTTCTAGTCCCACCTGTAGGCATGAAAGCCAGCTGGGTGACTTTGGGCCAATCCCCAGGAGATGGTGAGTTATAGTCCCGCCTTAGACAGGAAAGCCAACAGGATGACTTTGGGCCAATCACCAGGAGACTGGGAGTTCTAGTCCCGCCTTAGACAGGAAAGCCAACAGGATGACTTTGGGCCAATCACCAGGAGACGGAGTTCTAGTCCCGCCTTAGACAGGAAAGCCAACTGGGTGACTTTGGGCCAATCACCAGGAGACTGGGAGTTTTAGTCCTGCTTCAGCCATGAAAGCCAATTAGGTGACTTCGTGCCACTCATCAGGAGATGGTGAGTTCTAGTCCCACCTTAGACAGGAAAGCCAGCTGGGTGACTTTGGACCTATCACCAGGAGACTGGGAGTTCTAGTCCTCCTCTCTCAGCCCAGCCCTTGGTTATGCGGAAAATCGGAGAAGGAAAGAGCATGAGTTATGCTCACTCCCTTGACTGACTTATGAAAAATAAACATGGGATAAAAATAATAATAATAATAATAAAAAACTAGACTTCCCCACTCCGATGCTTTGCAGTTAGTTTGACGCCTCCAAGCTGCCTTGAAGGGCACCCGGGAGCTACCCTCCCCTGGGCCAGTAGAGGGCACTGCAGCTCCACCCAATAATTCCTCCTGTTTTTCCAATTAGGAAGCGGCCACCGCGGCTACGGCCGACCTCTTAAAGCGCCAGGAAGAGCTGAATCGGAAAGCCGAAGAGCTGGACCGGCGGGAGCGCGAGCTGCGAAACGCAGCCTTAAGCAGCGGGGCAGGTACGGCGTGCTTTTCCGCCCCCCCCCCCCAATTCCCCGCGCCGAGAACGGCGAAAACCCACCTTTTCCTTACTGTGTTTGCAGCCAGGCCGAACAACTGGCCCCCCCTGCCCTCCATCTGCCCCGTGAAGCCTTGTTTCTATCAGGATGTTTCCGTGGAAATCCCCGTGGAATTCCAAAAAACAGTCAGCATCATGTACTACCTCTGGATGGGTAAGCAATGTCTCCAGCCTTTCGTCGTCTTCTTTTTAAAAATTTATTTACTTGCCAGCAGTCCTTGACTAGGGACGCGGTGGCTCAGGGGATAGGACGCTGAGCTTGTCAATCGGAAAAGGTTGGCAGTTCAGCGGTCCGAATCCCCAGCGCCGTGTAACGGAGTGAGCTCCCGTCACTTCTCCCAGCTTCTGCCAACCTAGCAGTAGGAATAGCAATAGGACCTAGCAATAAGGAATAGAATAGAATAGAATAGAATAGAACAGGATAAGAAATAGAATCGAGTAGAATAGAATAGAATAAGAAATAGAATAGAATAAGAAATAGAATAGAATAGCATTGAATAGAATAGAATAGGAAATAGAATAGAATAGAATAAGAAATAGAATAGAATAAGAAATAGAATAAGAAATAGAATAGAATAAGAGAATAGCATAGCATAGAATAGAATAGGAAATAGAATCGAGTAGAATAGAATATAATAGAATAAGAAATAGAATAGCATAGAATAGAATAGGAAATAGACTAGAAATAGCATAGAATAGAATAGGA
Organism: Thamnophis elegans; assembly: GCF_009769535.1. Taxonomy (NCBI): domain Eukaryota; kingdom Metazoa; phylum Chordata; class Lepidosauria; order Squamata; family Natricidae; genus Thamnophis; species Thamnophis elegans. The sequence continues at coordinate 5,126,492 of NC_045557.1, read as the reverse complement.
AATAGAATAGAAAAGGAAATAGAATAGAATAGGAAATAGAACAGAATAGAATAAGAAATAGAATAGCATAGAATAGAATAGAATAGGAAATAGACTAGAAGAAGAAATAGAATAGAATAGGAAATAGAATAGAATAGGAAATAGAATAGAATAAGAAATAGAATAGAATAAGAAATAGAATAGCATAGAATAGCATAGAATAGAATAGGAATGAAACGGAATGGAATGGAATAAGAACTAGAATAGAATAAGAAACAGAATAGAATAAGAAATAGAAGAGAAGAGTTGGAAGGGCCCTTGGAGGTCTTCTAGTCCAACCCTCCTGCTTAGGCAGGAAACCCTTCGCCACTTCAGCCAAATGGTTATCCAACATCTTAAAATAAGATTAAGTTAAGATCTCCTGAGTTTTCATTAGGGGCTGGCCTGGTCCTCCCTCCTTCCCAGTTGCTGATCTGTGCTTTCTTGTGTACTAATCATCGTCGTTGTTCTTATTCTTCTTTTAATTTTTCACAGCCAGCACGGTGGCTCTTTTCATCAACTTCCTGGCCTCCCTCGTCTGGTTCTGTGTGGATGCCACAGGCGCTTCCGGATTCGGCCTCTCCATCCTCTGGGCCTTGATTTTCACGCCTTGCTCCTTCATGTGCTGGTATCGGCCCATGTACAAAGCTTTCCGGTATGGCGGCGTTGCGCCTCCCCTGCGTCAGTGCGCCTGAGGTTAGGAGTCGGCCCTGGCTCAGATCAGGCTTTGAAGGGAAAGTGGGGACAAGGTGGCAGACTAGAACTCACCAGGAGACGGTGAATTCTAGTCCCACCTTAGGCGTGAAAGCCAGCTGGGTGATTTTGGGGCCAATCACCAGGAGACGGTGAGTTCTAGTCCTGCCTTAGGCATCAAAGCTGGCTGGGAGAATTTGAGCTAAGCACTGGGAGAGAGTGAGTTCTAGTCCTGCCTTACATTTGAAAGATAGCTGGGCTGATCTCCGGGTGGCCGTGAGTTCTAGTTTCAGTTTAGAGCTGAAAGCTGGCTGGGTGAATTTGGGCCGATCGCCAGGAGAGTGGGAATTCTAGTTCCACCTCAGGCGTGAAAGCCAGCTGGGTGACTTTGAGCCAATCCCTCCCTCTCAGCCGAACCCACCTCACAGGGTTGTCGTGGTGGGGAAAATAGGAGGAGGAAGGTATGTTATCGTTTATATTCACTATCCTGAATTATTTCTAGACATAAAAGTGTGATGCTAATATATTAAAAATAAAATCATATGGGTGAGTAATGTTTGTTTTCTTTCTGTCTCTCTCTCTGCCTCCCTCCCCTCTTCTCTCTCTCTTCTCCCCCTCTCTCTCTTCTCATTCTCTCTCCCTCCCGCCTCCCCTCTTCTGTTTCTCTCTCTCTTCTCTCCTCTCTCCCTCTCCTCTCTCTTCTCTCTTCTCGTTCTCTCGCCCTCCTGCCTCTCTCCTCTCTCTTCTCTTCTGTCTCTCTCCTCTCTCTCTTTCGCTCTTTCTTCTCTCTCTCTTTCGCTCCCTCTCCTCGTTCTCTTGCCCTCCCACCTGTCTCTTCTCTTCTGTCTCTCTCCTCTCTCTCTCTGTCTCTCTCTCTCTTTTGCTCTTTCTTCTCTCTCTCTTCCTCGCTCCCTCTCTTCTCTCTCCTCTTTCTTCTTGCTCTCCCTCCCTCGCTCCCTCTCCTCTCTCCTCTCCTTCTCTCGCCCTCCTGCCTCTCCTCTTCTGTTTCTCTCTCTCTTCTCTCCTCTCTCGCTCTCCTCTCTCTTCTCATTCTCTCTCCCTCCCGCCTCTCTCCTCTCTCCTCTCTTCTGTCTCTCTCCCCTCTCTCTCTCTTTCACTTTCTTCTCTCTCCCTCGCTCCCTCTCCTCTCTCTCTCTCTCTCCTCTTTCTTCTTGCTCTTCCTCCCTCGCTTCCTCTCCTCTCTCTTCTCTTCCCTCTCTCTCTCCGTCCCTCTCTCTATCTCCCTCTTTCCCTCCTTCGATGCCAGGAGTGACAGCTCTTTCAACTTCTTCGTCTTCTTCTTCATCTTCTTCGCCCAAGACGTGATGTACGTCCTGCAGGCCGTTGGGATTCCCGGTTGGGGATTCAGGTAAGGGGGGGCTCCTAAGCGGAATCCGGTCAAGTGGGTTGGCGCCTAGATCCCAGGCGCATCTTCGTTTTTCCGGTCCTGAATTTGGATAGTGAGCAGATCAAACGTGGCCCCGTCCTTCCTCCAGAGAAATTTTATATTTTCTCCGTTTTCCTGTCTTCCAGCGGTTGGATCATCAGCTTCGTCGCTCTCGGACAAAACCCAGGGGTGGGCATTTTCATGATCCTTGTTGCCGTGTTGTTCACCGTCGTTGCCGGGCTGGGCATCATCATGTTGAAACGGGTGAGTAGAGCAGAAAGCATAGGTAGTCCTCGACCTACGGCCACAACCGGGCTCTTAAATTCCCGTGGCTAAGCGAAACGTCAGGCATTAACTCAGGGTTGTCCCATTTTACGACGTTTTTGGCTACGTTCCCGAAGTGAATCGCTGCCGTTAGCTGAGTTAATAAGACAGTCGTTAAGTGAATCCGGCCTCCTCCGTGGACTTTGCTCGTTCAGAAGGTCACAAAAGGGGGGTCACCCAACCCCGGGACAGGGCAACCGTCATAAAAACGAGTCAGTTGCCAAGAGTCCGAATGTTATCATGTGACCATGGGGATGCTGCAACGGTCGTAAGGGTGAAAAACGGTCATCGGTCCCCCAAACTTTTGTAAACCGAGGACTGCCTGTATTTGATGCAAAATTTGGATCGGTTCTTCCTTTTCCATCTCGGACGAGCCCCCGATTTCTCGCGCCCTCGTATTCCGCAAAATCCAGCATGTCCAATTTCCCAGCCAATTTCCCTCTCTTTTCTCACAGATCCACTCCCTTTACCGTCGCACCGGCGCCAGCTTCCAAAAAGCCCAGGCCGAATTCGCCGCCGGCGTTATGTCCAACCAAACGGTTCGCACGGCGGCGGCCAACGCCGCAGCCGGGGCAGCCGCCAACTCGTTCCAGGCCCCCTAAAGGAACGGCGACTTGCAAGTTGTCATCGGTTGGCCGATTTCGCCGGGACTCCTTCACCGAAACGGAAACCCACCCACCCCCCCTCAAGTGCACGGCCTTGCCCTCCTGGCCTTGGAAAATTCCTCCCCCCCACCTTTTTGTGCAGATTTCAGAAGCTTGCGATCTCGCGACGGATCCACCCCGCTCCGGCTGCACTAACGTGAAGCTCACCGATCCCTCGACGCGGCTTGGCTCTTCTTTTCTTCCGCCCGAAATTGACCGAGGACTCAGCTGCTTGTGACTCCTCCAGTTTACCCAAGCCGGGAGGAACAGGGGTGGGTGGGTGGGTGGGGGGTGTCTTCCCTTCCTGCTTGTACGCCCCCCCCCCAAAAAAAAATTGGCTTTTCTCTTTCGCCTTCGATCCTGCACTCCACTCGCGATCGGAGCTGGTTTTCCCGAAATTTAAGTTTCCTTTCGGCCCCGATTTCCTGCCAATTTGGCTAAGCCGAGCATGCCGCCCCATTCATGCGCTCCTCCTCCTACTTGAGACCGTTTTTCTCGACCCTTAGCGTCTTTTAAGAAGCGTGGACTTCAACTCCCAGAATTTCCCTCCCCCCCCCCCCTCGGCTGGCCTGGGGAATCCTGGGAGTTGAAGTCCACCCCCCTCTTAAAACTCCCAGCCTTGGGATACACCCACCGACGTTCATTAATCAGTAGAATTCTGCTCGACGTAAGTTGAAATCCAGAGGGGATTTCTATGATGCTACTACCCGAAGCTTAGGTGGCAACTTGTAAGGATGGCGTGGACGTCCACTCCCAGAATCCTCCCTGGCTGGGGAATTCTGGGAGTTGAAGTCCAACCTTCTTAAAGTTGCTAAGATTGAAAAAAAAAACCTCTGTTTTAAAAGTTCGTTTTCCCTTTTTTCTCTTGTTTTGATCGATTCTTCCGGTGCTGGCCACTGGGAGGTGATAATTTCCCGTTTTTTGGCATTTTTATTAGCGATGGGAATAATTTTATTTGGCTCAAAAGCCACCTCTGGCGTTTCGGCCCCCTCTATGGTGCCTTCTATTTTATTTGGGGGTGAATCTCTTTTCTTCTTTCCTTCCTTCCTCCCTCCCTTCTGCCTTTCTTTCCTTCCTTCCTTCCTCCCTCCCTCCCTCCCTCCCTCCCTCCCTTCTTCTTTCCTTCCTTCTTCCCTCTCTCCCTCCCTCCCTGCCCCTCCCTCCCTATTTTCTTTCCTTCTTCCCTCCCTCTTTCTTCTTCCCTTCCTTCCTTCCTCTCGTCTTCCTTTCTTCCCTCTCTCCCTCCCTGCTCCCTCCTTTCTTTCCTCCCTCCCTCCTTTTTTGCTTCTTTTCTCCCTCCCTTGCTCTTTCTTCTTTCTTTCCTTCCTCCCTTCTTCCTTACCTCCCTCCCTGCCCCTCCCTCCCTTCTTTCCTTCCTTCTTCCCTCCCTTTTTGCTTCTTTCCTCCCTCCTTGCTCTTTCTTCTTTCTTTCCTTCCTTCCTCCCTTCTTCCTTCCTTCCCTCCCTCCCTGCCCCCTCCCTCCTTTCTTTCTTCCCTCCCTCCCTCCCTCCTTTCTTTCTTTCGTTCTTTCTTTCTTTCTTTCCTTTCTCAGCCCAGTCGAAGTGAAACGGCTGTTTTTGCAGAGGAATAATTTCTCCGATTGCCCTGAAATTTTGAGAATTGGGACATCGAAAGCGAGCGGAAGTCTTAAACTCTCTGACTGGTCCTCTTTTTTTCCCCAGAGCCCATCCGAAGGGAGGGGGAGGCGGGAGGATGGACGGAGGCACCCTCCACCCCCCCGGTTTAATTTTGCAATGTATGGGGGGGGCGGGATGGGGTGTCCTTCGATGTGTTTGCGATTTGGGAATGTCTGTCTCCCAAATTCTACATCTCCAGAGTGTCTCTTTTTACTGTGTGTGTGTGTCATCCTGTTCATTTGACTTGTTGCCCCCCCCAAACCGACCTGATGCGCCCCCCCCTCGTCTCCCCTTGTCGGTATCTGAAAATTCAGACCCTCCACCAAGGTTTTCCTGCGTCTTCCCCTCTTCTTTGATCCCCTAAGGATTTGTGGGGTGCCCCCCCCCCCGTTCTTCGTGCGTCTGTCCATGTGCAAATGCAATATTCCTCCCCCCATGGCCCCCTCCCCATTTGTTGTCGTTGTTGTTATTATTATTATTTGCTGTGCCAAGCGCAAGACAGAAGTATGGAACTTTATTTAAGGAATAAAACTACATTTTATCTCGCTTGGTTTTCAGCCAGTCGTGGTTTTCCTGGCGGAGGGAGGGGGGGGGGAGAGAAGATGGCTTCTAGCGGTCAAAAAGCTTCGAAAGACCCTTCCTCAATTTTTGATGCTTTGTCAGGATTGGCTCTTTGCTATTGCTACCATAACTTTACATCTTTATAACATATTCTAAAAGAGAGTCAATTAGTAGGATATCTAACATTCCCTCCCCCTTTCTCCCCACAACTCACAAATTAGCACTTCTGTCCGAATTACTTTTACTAGTACAACACACCTGTATATATCATTAAATAATATCCATTGACATTTCCTTATTATTATTATTGTAGTTAACTAAAAATTGTTTACTATTTATCTCACCTCTCCTCTGTTCAGGCCCAAAAGAGATTATACCTTTATAACCAGCTCTCAACAGAAATTTATTAATAAGATGTACAGGTCTTTTCCCTAATCCCCAAATTGCAATTAATATCCAGTTTATTTTACTAATTAAGGTTATCATTTCATTGTTATTATCTTGATTAATTACATGTTAACAAAATGAACATTTAGAAAATTCTTTTTTCTCAATGTTCAAACAGCTGATGACTTCAACTCAGTTTTTTTGCACTACCGCTGTAAAGTAACACAACAGGCTCGGTTGTTAATAGGAAGGCACGCCCCTCTCGCCCGAGTAATCTAGGTTGACCATAGTTAAACCAAGTTGCACGAATGCATTGCCAAAACCTTTCACAAATCTAGTTAAAAAATACTGGGCTCCATGAGGCATGCAGGAAGCTTGCTAGTCCACCAGAGGGCGCTGATGTTTTTTAGATCCAGGATTACATTAAGAGAAATCTCCAAAACAAAATACACAATTATTTATTATAAATTCACATGGCTTTTCCTACACCGATCCCTTGTGTGAATAATTCATGGGGATGATTGAGGCGGCAGCATATCCCAGCTCCCAAATAATCCAGCGACCGAATGGAAAGAAGGTTTTAATTTTTTAAAAAAACACATTTTCTTAATTCTGGGTTTCCGTGAGCAAAAGTTAAGTTTGGCTAAAAAAAAAATACAATTTGGAGGAGGGGAAATGGGAATGAAAAAGTCGCATCTCCAACGAGGCTTCACTAATTGGTGTTAATAATTTCCTTCTTTGCTGTTTTAAAAGAGACTCGTAAACGCAGCCAAATTGAGTAAAGTTTAAAATATTTTGCTTTTTTTCACTTCTGTGTTGATTGTTCTCAAGTTAGGCTTTTTTTTGGGGGGGGGGGAATTATTACTGTAGCTGTTAGGTGGCTAAAAGTAGGGCTAATAGGGGAGGAGGGGACAGCTCCCATTTATTAAGTGAAAACATGTTTTGCTGCCAATAGGAATAAACGGAGCTTTTGTTGCGAATAGAAATGTCGTTGCAAAATGACATTTCAGAGAAACTAAAAGCAAAGGGAAACGTCGGTTTAAGGAGCTCGAGGTGACTGTGAAAAGAAAGTGGCTTTTTGCTGGGCCCTGTTAGAAATTCCCATCGGCTGGATTTAGCCGCAGAGCCGAAAAGATGGAAGAAATTGGCAGCGTCTCTCATTCCATTAGCGAAGAGACCTCGCGGGAAACATTTCCCCAGTGGCTTCTATCCTGCTCAAGAATCCGCTCACAACGTTTTGTTTCCAAGCTTAACAGAAGGATTGCAATAGGAACCCTCTGGAGGTAATAGGTAGAGAAAGAGGTAGGGAGGGAGGTAGATAATAAATAGATAATGATTGATAGATAGATGAATGGTTGATAGATGTATGTATGATAGACAGACAGACACAGACAGACAGTAGATAATAGACAGATATATAGGTGATGGATGGAGGGATAGATAGATGTAGGTAGGTAGGTGATATAGAATAGATGACAGACAAATAGATAGGTAGATGATAGGTAGATAAATATAGATTATAGATGATAGATAAATATAGATGATAGGTAGGTAGATCTAGATTAGATAAATATAGATGATAAATATAGATAGATAGACAGACAGACAGATAGATAGATAGATATTAGAAATGATAGATAGATATTAGAAATGATAGATAGATAGATATTAGAGATGATAGATAGATAGATATTAGAGATGATAGATAGATTTTAGAGATGATAGATAGATAGATATTACAAATGATTGATAGATAAATATTAGAAATGATAGATATTAGAGATATAGATAGATAGATAGAGATAATAGATAGATAGATATTAGAAATGATAGATATTAGAGATGATAGATAGATAGATATTAGAGATGATAGATAGATAGATATTAGAGATGATAGATAGATATTACAAATGATTGATAGATAAATATTAGAAATGATAGATAGATATTAGAGATATAGATAGATAGATAGATAGATAGATAGATAGATAGATAGATAGATAGATATAATAGATAGATATTAGAAATGATAGATATTAGAGATGATAGATAGATACATATTAGAAATGATAGATAGATATTAGAGATGATAGATAGATAGATAGATAGATAGATAGATAGATAGATAGATAGATAGGGATGGATGGATAAATAGATATAGATGATAAGTAGATAAACATGGATGATAGATAAATATGGATGATAGATCAATCGATTGATCAATAGTTGTAGATAGGTAAGTAGGTAGGTATAAATAGATGATAGATAAATAAGGATTATAGATGACAGCCAGCTAGAGAGAGAGAGAGAGAGAGAGAGAGAGGGAGGGAGGGAGGGAGGGAAGGAGGGAGGATAGGTAGGTAGATATAGATGATAGATATAGATGGTAGGTAGGTAGGCAGATAAACATAGATGATAGATAAATATGGATGATAGATGATAGACAGACAGATAAACAGATAGATAGATATAAATGATAGATAAATATAGATGATAGATAGATAAATATAGATAGATATAGATGATAGGTGATAGATAGATAGATAGATAGATAGATAGATAGATAGATAGATAGATAGATAGATATGTTTGATGTTTTAGCCTCCAATCCCCTCATCCTCTTTGTTGCCCTTCTCTGCACTCTTTCTAGAGTCTCCACATCTTTTTTTACATCGTGGTGACCAAAACTGGATGCAAATATTCCAAGCGTGGCCTTCCCCAAGGCCTTATAAAGTGGCATTCACCCTTCCCGGGATCTTGTTGAAAACTTTGAAAGAATCGGAAGGAAGGAAGCAAGAGATTGCAAAGCAGTCTTTAAAGGGGAAAAAAAGGAGGGGGGAAGCACGTTAAAAACACCCGCCTACTTCCTACCTCTGTGGAATAAGATCAATTTGCTACGTCTCTCCCCCCACTCCCAGTTTTTTTTCTTGTTTTGTGAAACCAGCTTGGAATGGGGTCACATTTCAGGATTTGGGCCGGAGAAGTACAGCTCCCAAGATGCAGCAGGGCAGTGTGTGTGTTTGTGTGTGTGTTTGTGTGTGTGTGTGTGTGTGTTTAAAAAAATATATATATTATTTTTTCCCCCTTTCCCCTCCCTGCAGCATCAGGACCAGGCATGAGAAAGATGCAGGCACTTAGCAAAAAAAAAAAAAAAGGGGGTGGAGCTTAAGAGCATCTCTGGCTTGGAGCGTCCCTGCAGCCGCGCAGAAAGACTCCGCCCCTTCTGGGTAAGGCTGCACCCGATTTTAACTCCTCTTTGGGGCCCAGGAGGAAAAAAAAACAGGGGAAAAGGGGGGGGGGAGAAGGACAAAGGTGGGGATTGATTTTTTTCAGGGGGGGAGCCTGTTGGTTGGAGGTGGGGGGGAGCTTTGTTGGGGTGGGGGGGAAAAGCCTGCGTTTTTTTGCTGCAAGGGAGAGAATTCTAGGGAGGGCTGCCTTGAATTTTAAGTTTTTAGGGGGAAAAAGGTTTGATAACCCCCCCTCTTCCCCCCCTCCCCAACCCCCTGGCCTCTTTGCCCCCCAAACAAGAGAAATTGAGACTTTCTTCCTGGAATTTATAGGGATCTCGGGGGTCTCCCACTGGGATTGGGGTTCGGGGTGCCCCAATTCCAGAGCTCTTCCCGTCCCATCCCCACCGCTCCACAGAAGAGACCTCTTTGCAAGTATCCCCCCCCCACCAAACACTGGGGGGAAGAGGGAGGGGACAGACTCTCCTGGCTTCCTTTTGGGATGGTGAAGAGCAGCAAAAAATAATAATAATAATAATAAATCTGGACCACAAAGTTTCTTTGGGTGACGGCACAAAAAAGGGGATTTTAGCAAGCTTGTTGAGAGCCCTTAGCAGCTACTGCCACCCCTCTCTCTCCCCCCTGTTCTCTCCCCCCCCCCATACACTGCGTGGATGACTGACTACAGATGTTTGCCAGCTGTGGGGAGGAGGAAGAGGAAGGGAGAGTGAAGGAAGAGCGATGGAGATGAAAAGGAAGAGGAAGAGAAGGAAGAGGGAAGGAAGAAAGGGGAGGAGGGAGGGAGGAGAGGCAAGGGAAAGGGGGAGGGAGGGAAGGAAGGAAGGAAATGAGATAGAGATGGAAGGAAAGAGGAAGAGAAGGAAGGAAAGAGAGGAGGAGGAAAGGAGAGAAGGAAGGAGTGGGAAGGGAAAGGGGGAGGAGGGAAGGAAGGAAAGAAATGAGATGGAGGGAAGGAAAGAGGAAGAGAAGGAAGGGGGAGGGAAGGAAAAGGGAAGGAAGGAAAGAAAGAAGAAGATAGAGATGGAAGGAAAGAGGAAGGGAAGGAAGGAAGGAACGGAGGAAGAGGGAAGCAGAGAAGGAAGGAAGGAAGGAGTGGGAAGGGAAAGGGGGAGGGAGGGAAGGAAGGAAAGAAAGAAACAAGATAGAGGGAAGGAAAAAGGAAGAGAAGGAAGGGGGAGGGAAGGAGAGAAGGAAGGAAGGAGAGGAAGGGAAAGGGGGAGGGAGGGAAGGAAGGAAGGAAAGAAACAAGAAGATAGGGATAGAGATGGAAGGAAAGAGGAAGGAGGAGGAAGGGAAGGCAGGCAGGAAGGAGAGCGATGAGGAAGGAGAGAAGAAAGGAGAGGGAAGATAAAGGGAGAGAAGGAAGGAAAGAAACAAGATAGAGATGGAAAGAGGAACAGAGGGGAGGGGAGGCAAGAAGGGAGTGAGGAGGAGAGAAGGAAGGAAAGATAGAGATGGAAGGAAAGGGGAAGAGGGGGAGGGAGGGAAGTCAAGAAGGCAGGAAGGAAGGAGAGTGAGGAGGAAGGAGAGGGAAGGAAAGAAAGACAAAGGAGGGAAGGAAGGAAAGAAACGAGAAAGAGATTGCAGAAAAGAGGAAAAGAAGGAGTGATAGAGAAAAGAGGAAGGGAAGGAGGGCGAAGAAAGATGGAAGGGAAAGGCGGGCAAGCAGAAAGGCAGAAGAAGCAAAGAAAGAGATGGAACGAAAGAGAAAGAAAAGAAAGAGGGATGGAAAAAGCAGAAAGGAGGAGAAAGCCCCAGCATTTTATGGGCAGCTTCGATGTTTTTGGCTTCTGAGGCTGAAATTTGCGGGGGTAAAATTGGTTGGCGTAATTAAGGCCCCGGGCACCTCGTTGGATTTTCTACCCACCCCAGGAGTCTCGTTGGACGAGGAAATTGTCAGTCTCTGTTTCTTGTACTTCCTTTTCATTTTGATTATTTTTCGTTGTAGGATAATCTCGCTCCGTAAAACCAACAGACGATCTCTCTGTTTTTGAAGGAAGACCCCCCAAAAAATATAACCTGTGAACCAGATGAAAATAATAATAATAATTAAAAAAAACAGCTGGAATTACATTGCTTTTTTTCCCCTCCTCCCCTGGCCTTCCCACTTGGAATTGATCAGGCTCTCTGCACGGGCCCAGAAGCTCTCTTTTTCATGGATTTCCAGACCGGTCTGCTAGCAAAACTGGACCAAAATTATCCCAGCTAAAAAAAACCAACATGTTTTTAAAATTAAACCCTTTGCAAGTTGGAGGTCTCGTCAGGCTGATTTTCCTTTAATTGGGGAGGGAATTTGGTCTGCAAAATATGCATTTTATAAGGACTGGACGGTGATAATCCAGGGATTGGAATTGGCTCAGCGTATCTGCATGGAAAGAAGTGGAAATAATCTCTTAGGTTTTTTTTCCTCCATGTTCCTAGTCCTCAGTTTTTAAAATATATATATATAACTATATATATATTATTTGGGCTGTTTTTTGGACCACTTCCATGAGTCTCCTTTTTGGGCATCACCATGCCCTCCCGCAGCGATTCCAGCTACTCCTTAACTGGCCGGACTTCGCACAGTTTTACACACTTGCGTGTCCGGAGGGCTTGGCTGCAAATTATCCTCCTTTTGGGCTTCATCCAGATGATCTTAGGAGTCCTCATCGTGACGTTGAGTTTGCTGGTTACCACTTCCATCCCGTCGCAGCATCCCATAGGAAACTCCTGTCCCATCTGGGCCGGTTTTCCGGTGAGTCTCTTCTAAAAGGTTGGTGGGAGAGTGTGTGTGTGTGTGGGGGGGGGGGTTATTTTCAGGGGGGAGGAGGATCACGCGACCCCCATTGCTTCCAAGAAGATATAATACCACCCCCACCACCCCCAAAAAAGCACCCCGATCTGAAATAGTTTGAAGGGTGTACCCAAAAAGCTTTGGAAGATAAGCTGAATTTCCAGGCGCTCAAAAAGTGGGAGGGAGGGAGGGTGGCAGAAGAAGCAACGAAAGAGATGGAGATGGAATCCAAGAGAAAGAGGAGAAGGAGTGATGGAAAAAGGCAGAAAGGAGGAGAAAGCTTGGTGAAGGGAAAAAATGCTTCAAAGCAGCTCAATTTGCTCCCAGTGCCATCATTTTGGGGGTAGCTTTGATGGGAGGGTGGGAGGGAAGAAAGGAAGGAAAAAAGGGAAGGAAGGAGAGGAGGTGGAGATGGAAGGGAAGAGAAGAAGGAAAGGAAGGGAGGGAGGGAAGGAAGGAAGGATTAAAGAGAGGAAGGGTCGAGTACCCTTATAGAAAATAGAATCAAAATTAGGATAGTATAGAGAATAGAATAGAATAATGATAGAATAGAATAATGATAGAATAGAATAATAATAGAATAATAATAGAATAGAATAATAATAGAAAATAGAATAGAATGGGGAATAGAATAGAATAATAATAGAATAGAATAACAATAGAAAATAGAATAGAATGGGGAATAGAATAGAATAATGATAGAATAGAATAATAATAGAAAATAGAATAGAATGGGGAATAGAATAGAATAATAATAGAATAGAATAATAATAGAAAATAGAATAGAATGGGGAATAGAATAGAATAATAATAGAATAGAATAATAATAGAAAATAGAATAGAATGGGGAATAGAATAGAATAGAGAAAAATACAGTGTAGAATAGAACGGAATAGCACAATAATAGAAAATAGAATAGAATTTAGAAAGAATAGAATAAAACATGGAAGAGAAGAGAAAATAAATAGAAGAGAAAATAAATAGAAGAGAACATAGAAGACAGAAGAGAAAATAAAATATACAGACAAAACAGAAGATAGAAGACAAGAACGGAAGAAAATCGAGAATAGAAAATACCATCGCGTACAGAAAAGAACGGATCAGAACCGAATTGAATTCCAAATCGAACTGAATCGAATCCAACCGAAGAAACCCCAGAGATGCTGGAGAGCTTTTTTCTAGAAGGATCGAAAGCCGAAAAACAACTCTTACTACTCCCTTTTCTGGAAATTGGCTCTCCTCCTTTCCTTCGGCTGGCCGAAGTTCCTGGCCCTTTTGCATTAGCGGCATTTCCAGCTGCCTTGCATCGAGACGCAACGATAAATTATTCAGGGCGAAGGCCTTCCATTAGACAAGAGAGAGAGAGTCAGAGAGAGAGAGACAGAGAGAGAGAGAGAGACAGAGAGAGAGAGAGAGACAGAGAGAGAGAGACAGAGAGAGAGAGAGAGTCAGAGAGAGAGAGACAGAGAGAGAGAGACAGAGAGAGTTAGAGAGAGAGAGTCAGAGAGAGAGAGACAGAGAGAGAGAGAGACACAGAGAGAGAGACACAGAGAGAGAGACAGAGAGAGAGAGACAGAGAAAGAGAGAGAGAGTCAGAGAGAGAGAGACAGAGAGAGAGAGACAGAGAAAGAGAGAGAGAGACAGAGAAAGAGAGAGACAGAGAAAGAGAGAGAGTCAGAGAGAGAGACAGAGAGAGAGAGACAGAGAGAGACACAGAGAGAGGGAGAGACAAAGAGAGAGAGACAGAGAGACACAGAGAGAGAGACAGAGAGAGAGAGAGACAGAGAGAGAGACAGAGAGAGAGACAGAGAGAGAGAGAGATGCCCGGCCTTCCCATTTCACGAGCCTCACAGCAGAGACACATTTTCAAGATACCAATGCCACCAACTTTAACGAACCACGGGCTTCCCCAATGGGACAATGGGGAAGACGGCTGGATGGGGCAACCACACCTTAA
>NC_045557.1:5090674-5112360 GCF_009769535.1 Thamnophis elegans | reverse complement strand
TTCCTTCCTGCTCAGTCCCTACCTTCCTCCTTCCTTATTTCTAGTCTTCCTCACCTCCCTCTCTTTCCCTATGCTCTTTCTTTCTCTCTTTCCTTTCTTTCTTTCTTTTCTTCCTTCCTTCTGCCTTCCTTCCATTTACTCTCCCTATTCATATCCTCTTCCTCCTTTCCCCTCTCCTTCATTCTTCCTTCCTTTCCTTCCTTCTATCTTCCTTCCGTTCCTTTCCTTCCTTATATCTTTCTTTCCTTCCTCACCCTTCCCTTCTCTTTCCCATCTGCTTTCTTTCTTTCCCCCTCTCCTTTCCTCTTCTCCTCTTTCCCCCCCCTTCCTTTGTCTTTCTTTCCTTTTCCTTCCTTCCTGTTCTGTCCTGTCCGTCCATTCTCCAGTTCTCTCTCCCTTTCATTATCCTCCTTCCTTCCTTCCTTCCTTCCTTCCCTTCCTTCTATCCTTCCCTTCCTGTCCTTAATAATTCTATTCCTCTCCTTCACCCTTTCCCTTCTCTTTCCCCATCGGTCTTGCTTTCTCTTTCTCTCTTCTCCCCTTTTCTTTCTTCTTTCCTGCCTTCTTCTGTCCTTCCTTCCATTTCTCTCCCTTCATTATCCTCCTTCCTTCCTTCCTTCCTTCCTTCCTTCCTTCTTCGTCCTTTCCTTCCTTCCTTCCTTCCTTCCTCTATAAATTCTATTCCTTCCCTCACAACCCTTCCCTTCTCTTCCATCTGCTGTCTTTCTTTCTCTCTTCCCTTTTCTTCTTTCTTTTCCTTCCTTCCTTCTGTCCTTCCTTCCATTTCTCTCCCCTTCATTATCCTCCTTCCTTCCTTCCTTGCTTTTCTCTCCACTTCATTATTCCGATCTGCTCGATTTCCTACATCCTTTTTCTTTAGACACCGAATCGTGGCAGTTAACCAACAGCCCTTCAGGGTTGTTGTTGTTGTTGTTGTTGTTGTTGTTATTATTATTTCCTTTTTCTTTTTCACAATCAGGTGGCTGCCACTCTCAACAACCTGGCCGTGTTGTACGGGAAACGAGGAAAATATAAAGAGGCCGAACCTCTGTGCAAGAGGGCGCTGGAGATTCGCGAGAAGGTAATTTATTTTATTTTTCTTTTTTATATTACTTTTTCAATGTCATTTTATTTGGTGGGAAGGGAACAGCCTTCCGTGCGCCTTCAGGGGCGTTGAGTCATGCCGGCCACATGACCCCGGAGACGTCTTCGGACAGCGCTGGCTCTTCGGCTTTGAAACGGAGATGAGCAGGGCCCCCTAGAGCCGGGAACGACTAGCTCAGATGTGCCAGGGGAAACTTTACCTTTACCGTATCATTATTACACACATAATTGTGTGTAGAGTATATCGTCCCAAGACAATACACTGTTCCCCAAGCACTTTTGGATGTTAAAAAATTATAAATAAAATTATATTTTAAAAAATGTCTTGAGTGCCATCGTCTCTCTCTCTCTCTCTCTCTCTCTCTCTCTCTCTCCCTCCCTCCCTCCCTCTCCCTCCCTCCCTCTCTCCCTCTCTCCCTCCCCCCTCCCTCTCTCTCCCTCCCTCCCTCTCCCTCTCCCTCCCTCCCTCCCTCCCTCTCCCTCCCGCCCCCTCCCTCCCTCTCCCTCCCTCTCCCTCCCTCCCTCTCTCTCTCCCTCCCTCCCTCCCTCTCCCTCTCTCCTTCCCCCTCCCTCTCTCTCCCTCCCTCCCTCTCTCTCTCCCTCCCTCCCTCTCTCCCTCCCTCCCTCCCTCTCTCTCCCTCCCCCTCCCTCCCTCCCCCTCTCTCTCCCTCCCTCTCTCTCTCCCTCTCTCTCTCTCCCCCTCCCTCTCTCTCCCTCTCTCTCTCTCTCCCTCCCCCTCCCTCTCCCTCCCTCCCTCTCTCTCTCCCTCTCTCTCTCTCCCTCCCTCTCTCTCACTCTCTATCTCCCTCCCCCTCCCTCCCTCCCCCTCTCTCTCCCTCTCTCTCCCTCCCTCCCTCTCTCTCTCACTCTCTCTCTCCCTCCCCCCTCTCCCTCCCTCTCTCTCCCTCCCTCTCTCTCTCCCTCCCTCCCTCTCTCTCTCCCTCCCCCTCCCTCCCTCCCTCCCTCTCTTCCTCCCTCTCCCTCCCTCCCTCTCCCTCCCTCTCTCCCTCCCTCCCTCCCTCTCTCCCTCTCCTTCTCCCTCCTTCCAGGTGCTCGGAAAGTATCACCCCGACGTAGCCAAACAGCTCAACAACCTGGCCCTCCTTTGCCAAAACCAGGGGAAGTACGAGGAAGTCCAGTACTATTACCAGCGGGCCCTGGAGATCTACGAATCGCGCCTGGGCTCCGACAATCCAAACGTAGCCAAGACCAAGAACAACCTGGTGAGTTGGGGCTTTTGAGAGACTCGGAGCATCCCAAGAGAGGAGAAGAAGGATGAAAAAAATCAAGAGCGGGAAGGCATCTTCCCCAGATAAGCAGGGATTAACCCCAGACAAACAGCCAAGCGGAAAACGACCACTTGAATCAAGCAACTTGGCAGGGGGGAAATTACACCCGCCAACGTGGGCGAGGCGAAGCCGTTGCGTCTAAACAGGCAGCAAAAACCCACACTCCCTGACACTGTTGATGTTACCTAGTTGGGTAAGCAAACAAGCGAACATACCCCGTTCCCTTTAAAGGAGAATGTTTGTGAGGTCGGAGTTGAACTGTGGGGTCCTTGGTGCTCTCTGAGCTTGGTGGCTTTTTTTGCAGATGTTTCATGACCCAACTAGGGAACAGCATCAGTGCCAATTAAACTGGCACTGATGATGTTACCTAGTTGGGTCATGAAATGCCTGCAAGTAAACCACCAAGCTCAGAGAGCTCAAAGGACCCCACAGTCGTCGTCCTCCTCCTCCTCCTCCACCACTACCACAAACCCTCCTCCCTTCTAGTACTGATGATGTTACCTAGTTGGGTCATGAAATGCCTGGAAGAAGAGGACCAAGGACACCACAAACTGACCTCTTCTGCCAACTCTTTCTTGCGGTGGCTGCTTAGCTCCCGCGACTGCTTCCTGTTGGGGCCCTAAAGGGGCCGGGTGGGGAGGGGAGGGGCGAATCGAGGCCAGCGAGGCGCCCCTCGACGTGAGTGACATCGAGTTGGCCACGCCCACCCACTCACGTGACCACCTCGCCACGCCCACCCAGCCGGTCATTAGGCAGGTCGTACGAGTGGTGCTCGGGATTTAAAATTGTGAACTTAGTGGTCCCTGAGGTCCGAAAAGTTAGTGAGCTGTTGTGGCCCAGCAGGAGCCATTGGAGCTGCCACCAGACTCCGACAGCGAGGGCCCCTCTGAGTCGGCTCTGGAGGATGTGGAGGACCCTGGACAGGGTTTCGACTCCGAGCAGGGTGCAGAGAGGCTGGTTGGCCACCAGGAGGTGCCTGAGCTTTGGACCAGTTGGGAGGAGACAAGGGAGTGTGATCCGGACGTCATGCACTGGAGCAGTGAGGAGGAGACAAGGGAGTTAGTCCTGGATGCCCAGCAACGGAGAGCTGATAGGCGTAAGGAACAGTTACACAGTTACAGGAGATAAGTGCGCTCAGCTGGTGGTAATTAGGCTCCTCTCAAGACTATAAAAGGAATGATTGTGCACATGCCCATTGCAGGAGTCAACGTATTCACTAGAGCTGGAGAATTCTCGTGGCTAGCTTGGCAGGCTGGATTGCTGCCAACGTCTGGACTGTGCTGGATTGCTGCCAAGGTCTCGTCTGTGTGTTAATAAATCCTTGAAGTATCTTTGTCTTGGCGCGCTTTGGTGTAGGACGAAGGGGGTCAGAACAGTGAGCCCCGGTTTAAAACAAGAAACGTGGCCTGTCCCTCTTAACTTTTGGCCTTTTTAAAAAAAAAAATCTTCCTCCCAGGCTTCTTCGTACATCAAGCAAGGGAAATACAAGGAAGCCGAGACTCTCTACAAGGAGATCCTCACCCAGGCGCACGAGAGGGAATTCGGATCGGTCAACGGTAAGCGTGGGAAGATGTATTTTCATCGGTTTGGAAAGGGGTGTAAGTGTGGAAAGTGGGCAAAGGGGCTTATTCCGTGGCTAACTTTGGAGAGAACCTTTGGTCTAGATCAGGGGTCGGCAAACTTAAAGACTCCCAAGAGCCATTTGGACTCGTTTCCCACAGAAAAGAAAACAACGGGAGCCACAGAGTTTTTAACCGGAAGCCCCCCGTTCAATTCTGGAGCTGACCGGAAGTTCAATTTCCCCCACCATAGAGTCTCCTCCTAGCACGGCGTACTTTTTCCCCTACTTGTCATAACCAAAAGCCCCATCAATTGTGGAGACAACTAGAAAACCCTTGCCATAGAGTCTCCTCCTGTCGCACTGTGTTTCTCTTCTCCCCCCCCCCCCCCCGGAAGCTCCTCTCAAAATTGTGGCGCTTACCGGTGACGGAGCCGCAGCAGAGGGAGGAAAAAGCCACATGCGGCTCCAGAGCCGCAGATGGCTGACTCCTGGTCTAGTGGTTAAAGCACCAGGCTAGAAACCAGGTGCTAGTTCTAGTCCCGCCTGAGTTATGAAAGCCGGCTGGGTGATTTTGGGCTGATCACCGGGAGACAGTGAAATCTAGTTCCACCTTAGACACGAAATCCGGCTAGGTGATTTTGGGCCGATCACCGGGAGACAGTGAATTCTAGTTCCACCTTAGACACGAAATCCGGCTGGGTGATTTTGGGCTGATCACCGGGAGACAGTGAATTCTAGTTCCACCTTAGACACAAAATCCGGCCAGGTGATTTTCAGCCAATCACCGGGAGACAGTGAATTCTAGTTCCATCTTAGACATGAAATCCGGCTGGGTGATTTTGGGCCGATCACCAGGAGACAGTGAATTCTAGTTCCACCTTAGACACGAAATACGTCTGGGTGATTTTGGGCCGATCACCAGGAGACAGTGAATTCTAGTTCCGTCTTAGACACGAAATCCAGCCGGGTGATTTTGGGCCAATCACCAGGAGACAGTGAATTCTAGTTCCACCTTAGACACGAAATCTGGCCGGGTGATTTTGGCCGATCACCGGGAGACAGTGAATTCTAGTTCCACCTTAGACACGAAATCCAGCTGGGTGATTTTGGGCTGATCACTGGGAGACAGTGAATTCTAGTTCCATCTTAGACACGAAATCCGGCCGGGTGATTTTGAGCCGATCACCGGGAGACAGTGAATTCTAGTTCCACCTTAGACAAGACCTGGGTCGGAACGCCTGGTGTGTAAACTGTGACATCCATTGGGCTGGGCCGAAAATTCTTCTTTTTCCAGGCAAGGTGACTCATCCGTCCGTGTCCAAACGCTTCTCTTTCGCTTAGTCATTTCCAGGTGTGCTGATATCGGATGAGCAAATCTGGATCCTTTCATGAGCTCAGCCCAAGGGAAACGTTGCACCACCCGAATTTCAGCCGGATTGTGGGTTCAGCTCCCCATCCGGGTTCACCCAACGGAGCAAGCCACACCCGCTTCGGCTCGGCACCTTGTGCGAAGCTGGCCAGCGGGAGCCATAAAACCAAGATTTATGGTTTAACGTTAGAGACCAGAGGTTACCAACCTTTCGGCTCTCAGGGGCCACTAAATTCATAATTCAAACAAGAGATATAAACGAGACTGGAAAAAAATGGTCGATTATATACAAAATAAATATGGGACTAAGAAATTCCAGATAGCTTATGATTAAGATCAGGAATGATATAAATTGTTTAAAGTTAGCCTAGCAAGGAGGAGCTAAGTTCAATGTAAAGATGCTATCAATTTTTTATTCTTTTTTCCAATATATTCTAGACTGTTTTTGTTAAAGATTTATACCGTGTATGGGTGCTGGGAAGTCGGGGGGAGGGAAGGCTGGGGGGGGGGGTTGGGGGGGAGGGAGGGATGCATATTAGGCTTGACGAGGGGTGTTAGATTTTAATGTAATATGATTGCACATGTATACTGTCTTCTCTTATTTTTTCTTTAAAACTAAGATATGTTAAGTATATTGATATGGAAGCATAAATACCATCAACATAGAATGGAGTTTGCTCAGAAGCTGAAATACACCAATGAGAGGAAGAGTGGGAAACAGAGGAGAGAAGAAAGATAGGAAGAGAGGGATAGGAGAGAAGGTAAGGGGGGAAGATGAGGAAGAGAAGGAGGAGTGGAATGAAGAGAGAGGAGAAGGAGAAAGGAAGGGGAAGTAGAGTAGGAAAGGATGATGGAGGGAAGAAAGGAGGTAGAAGAGTGGGAAACAGAGGAGAGAAGAAAGATAGGAAGAGAGGGATAGGAGAGAGGATAAGGGGGGAAGATGAGGAGGAGAAGGAGGAGTGGAATGAAGAGAGAGGAGAAGGAGAAAGGAAGGGGAAGTAGAGTAGGAAAGGATGATGGAGGGAAGAAAGGAGGTAGGAGAGAGGCAGAAGAAAGAGGTGTATGGAGAGCAGAAGAGCTAATAAAGGATTTTTATCTTTCTGGGCGTTGATGACAAGAGGAACTGATGTAATTACTACTTAATACAATAGGATACTGGCTATGTAATAGTATACATTTGATTATATGTTATGAAAGTGGAAAATAAAAAAAGTATATTTAAATTCATAATTTTGAATCCCTCGGACCACTAATACGATCTGCCTAAGGACCGGCTGGGTGGGCGTGGCCAATTCCATGTCACTCACGTTGAGGGGCGCCTCGCCGACCTCTACTCACCCCTCCCCTCCCAGCCACTCCTCACCTGCCCATCCAGGCTCCTTAGGGCCCCAACAGGAATCAGTTGTTGAAGCTAAACAGCCACCATATCGTGTTTTTTATATATATATTTATATATAAACAATCTATTTTCCATTAACTAGTGTGTCATCCGGGTACAAATATGTCGTGCCAACATTCAACTCTACAATCTTATTAATTAATCTCATCTTGGCTTAATTTCCAATCCCTTAAGTATCTACTATTAAAGCAATCCCATGGTATAATTTATATAACTCTATTAGTTATATTAACTGTTAATACATTTTCCATACTTCAGATAACTTCTTTGACTATTAATTCTTAACGTCTATACTCTAACCACCAGTGAAAAGATAGCAATAGCAGTTAGACTTATATACCGCTTCATAGGGCTTTCAGCCCTCTCTAAGCGGTTTACAGAGTCAGCATATTGCCCCCAACAACTATCCGGGTCCTCATTTTACCCACCTCGGAAGGATGGAAGGCTGAGTCAACCTTGAGCCGGTGAGATTTGAACAGCCGAACTGCAGAACTGCAGTCAGCTGAAGTAGCCTGCAGTGCTGCATTTAACCACTGCGCCACCTCGGCTCTTATAAGATTCCCAATATAATAATCGGTTTATTCTTTCTCTTCGATGGCCAATGTTGATCTGTTCATTCCTGCGCCTTCTGATATTTTCCTAATCACATTCTCCTCTGCAGGGATCTCTTCGCTTTCCCAGTTTTGTGCCAACAACAATCCTAGCTGCTGCTAAAACACACCAATCATCAAATATACATTTTCTGGTAAAATCCCCCAGCAACGATATTTCCGGTTTTAAGTCAATAGGTCGTTGTATCATCTTTTCCAGCATCCGTAAAGTTGAGCCTATCGCAATGCGGCTGCCTCGAATTTTCTAAACCATTTCTTCTCTTCTATTCAGGTGACAACAAACCCATCTGGATGCATGCGGAGGAACGGGAAGAATGTAAGGTATTTTGGGGTTTGGGCAGAGAGTCCAAAGGGCGGATTGTTTTAACCCGGATTTGGGGGCTGTTGTTGTGACCCGCCAGTGGCAGCAGAGTCGGAGAGTGAGGAGGGTTGGGGAGGAACCTGGGCCAGTCCTGGAGTCTGGGGAAGGCTCGGAGGAGGGCTCTGTGTCGGAGGCAGAGAGTGGGGCCAGGGCCGTATGCCAGTTATCAGCTGCCTTCAGAGTCAGACATCAGTGAGGCAGAAGAACAGCTGGAGCCTGTTCCCAGTGTGTGCATATGCAAAGTTGCCAGATGACAGGAAGAGCTAAAGAACAGGGGTCGACTTGGGAGTAAGGCCACAGGTAGACGATGAATGGCCCCTCCCAGAGGAAATAAAAGAGGAGCGACAGGGGAGTGGAGTTTGCAAGAGACTCATGAGTTCGCTTCATTGGTTCATGACTCTCCGAGACTCCTGGCCAAGTTCTGCAGATATCAGCCTGGCAGCTCTCCAAGCCAGATGAGGTCTGTGACCGTAAATCCTCCCTCGAAAGACTTTGCTGGATGGGAATGAGCAGAATTCACAGTCAATTAATAAAAAGGGGTTTTCGTCGGGACAAAGAGTCAGCTTCAGGCTCTCGGGAAGCCTCGGTCCGAACAACTGCATCCAAACGATCACCATGCCTTCCCTTTCATTTATTTATTTTTCACATCTCCTTTTCCCCTTCAGGATAAGTACCGAGAAAACAGCGCCCCGTACAGAGAATACGGCAGCTGGTATAAAGCCTGCAAGGTCGACAGGTGAGCGGGGAAAATGGGCCCTCGTAGCACGATTCGCTTAACAACGGTACTCGCTTCCCTGACGCCTGCCTTTGCTTCTCTCTCTCTCTCTCGCCCCCCTCCCCCCCCCCCGGAAGCCTGACCGTCAACGCCACCTTAAAAAGTTTGGGGTCTCTGTATCGGCGCCAAGGCAAAGTGGAAGCCGCCGAGACGCTGGAAGAATGTGCGCAAAAATCGCGCAAACAGGTAGCGTGTTTCGTTTCTTTCCATGGGATGAAAACAAGAGCCGAGGTGGCGCAGTGGTTAGGGTGCAGCACTGCAGGCTACTTCAGCTGACTGCAGTTCTGCAGTTCGGCGGTTCAAATCTCACCGGCTCAGGGTTGACTCAGCCTTCCATCCTTCCGAGGTGGGTGAAATGAGGACCCGGATTGTTGTTGGGGGCAATATGCTGACTCTGTAAACCGCTTAGAGAGGGCTGAAAGCCCTGTGAAGCGGTATATAAGTCTAACTCCTATTGCTATTGGGCCGGGGGATGCCTTGATTTGCGACCGCCATCACTTGCAATGAAAATTTCCCTTACTGTCGTATGTAAACGCACAGGTCTGCCCGTATGCATGGGGCACGGATTAAACGGATTCCTGTATTTTGCAGGGCATGGATGCTTTCAACCAGAGCAAAATCGTGGAGCTCCTAAAGGACGGGAACCGTGCCGAACAGCGATCCAACCGCGACGGGACTCCCGGCAACCGGAAGTCCGAGAACGAGAATGAGTCAGAAGAAGGAGTAGCCGAATGGTCTGGGGTGAGATAGAGAGAGAGAGAGAGAGGGAGAGGGAGATAGATAAGATAGATGATAGATAGATAGATAGATAGATAGATAGATAGATAGATAGATAGATAGATAGATAGATAGATAGATAGATAGATAGATAGATAGATGATAGGTAGGTAGGTAGAAAGAAATAGATAGATGATAGATAGATATAGATGATAGATAGATATAGAGATAGATAGATATATATATATATAGAGATAGATAGATAGATAGATAGATAGATAGATAGATAGATAGATAGATAGATAGATATAGATATAGATATAGATATAGATATAGATATAGATATAGATATAGATATAGTTATAGATAGATAGATAGATGATAGAAAGAAAGAAATAGATAGATGATAGATAGATATAGGGAGAGAGAGAGAGAGAGAGAGAGAGAGAGAGATAGGTATAGATAGATAGATGATAGATAGAAAGAAAGAAATAGATAGATGATAGATAGATATAGGTATAGATAGACAGAGAGATAGAGAGATAGATAGAGAGATAGATAGATGATAGATAGATAGATAGATAGATAGACAGACAGACAGACAGACAGACAGATATAGGTATAGATAGATAGATGATAGATAAATAGATAGATAGATAGATAGATAGATAGATAGAAAGCAATAGATAGATAGATATAGGGATAGATAGATAGATAGATAGATAGATAGATAGATAGATAGATAGATAGATAGATAGATAGAAAGCAATAGATAGATAGATATAGGGATAGATAGATAGATAGATAGATAGATAGATAGATAGATAGATAGAACTAACAATTTCCTTGTTAACTTAAAAGATGGGCGCAACCTGTGTGTCTTTTGCTCTGCCAGGTGGGCTCTGGAACTCTGCGCCGCAGCGGCTCTTTCGGGAAGCTGCGAGACGCTTTGCGACGGAGCAGCGAGATGCTGGTTAAGAAGCTTCAAGGGAGCAGCCCCCAAGAACCGAGGAATCCCGGGTGAGTTTCAAATTTTGAGGAGTCCGGAGCAATGGGAACGCCCCTATCCTGCATTTCCTCCCATTTTCATTTTTATACTCGCCGATAAACCGGCGTTGCCCGGGTATTTATTTATAGGGGGGAAACGTCCGAACCAAATGTAATTTCAAATGTTGGCTTTCCCTCCCCCACCCTTACCAGAGGGAGCCCCCTTGTGGAGGACTGTGAAGCCATTACCATGGCAACTCCACTGCGCTGTACAGTAGAAGCCATTTGAGGGCAGTACAGTAGAAGCCATTTGAAGGCACAACAGGCTGTATCTTAACAGAACACACACCCCGAGGGGCCTTAGGGGTGTCTTACCCCCACAGTATTTGTTTCCAAACAGTAATTCATCTGTGTACCAAGTTGGGTTGAAATTGCTCCAGGCGTTCCAGAGTTATAGTGGAGCACACACGGGCAAACACACACGTTTTTATATATAGATAGATTTTGAGGAGATTGTTTTGTTTCTCTGATTCTGGCGTCATCCCAATCGTCTTCATTTGTGTACAGGGGAACTCTTCGACTTAGCAACCACGGAGTTAACGCGAAACACCTGTTTAAGGGAGTTTTCGGTCCCATTTTTATGACCTTTCACAGTTAAGGGAATCCGTGTGGCGGTTAAACCTAGGGACACGGGTGTTAAGTGGGTCTGGATTCCCCCCACCCCACCCGTTTGGCTTTGCTCGCCAGAAGGTTGCAAAAGGGGGATCGCGTGACCCACATCCCGGGACGCTGCGACCGTCGTAAACGTGAGTCGGTTGCCCAGCGTCTGGGTTTTGATTGCAAAATCAATTCGATTGGTTTTGATCGACCACGCCGTAAGTGGGGAAAAATCTTGCGTCCCTTTTTTTCCAGTGCTGAAAAAAACTTCAGTCGCTAAACAAAATGCTTGTTAAGTCGAGGATTTCTTGTACATGGTTCGGCCAGGAATAAAATGACCGAATTCAGGTTGAAAAGAGGGATTCCGTTTCCGAACGCTGATCCCCGAAGGTGGGTCCCCTCGGGAAAGGAATCTCACCCGTTCTGGCTTTACTCTTTCGCTGCAGGATTAAAAGGGCCAGTTCGCTCAACTTCCTGAACAAAAGCGTAGAAGAGGAACCGAGCCAGGTAACACACCTGTGGTGGGGAATCTGCCCAGCCTTCTCTTTCGGATTGGGCTCCAGTGGTGAAGCTGGCATGGCGGGGTGGGAAGCCACGAGACTCGTTTGCCAACAATGTCAAAGGGGCAGGTTGTGGCCTGTCCCTCTTAACAACAGTGTCTTTTGATAACAGTGTGATCTGGTCGAGTAGCTGGATTGTTTTCATAGAGGGAGGAGGGAAGGAAGGGAGGAGAAGAGTGAGGGAGGAGGGAAGGGATGGAAAGAAGAGGGAGGGAGGGGAAGGGAGGGAGGAAAAAGACAAAGAGAGGAAGGGGAGGAAGGAAGGAATGTGGAAGGAGAAAGGAAGGGGAAGGAAGGAAGGAGAAGAGGGAAGGGAGAAAAGGGAGGAAGGAGAAGAGGGAAGGGAGAAAAGGGAGGAAGGAAAGAAGGAAGAGGAAGGAAGGAATGTGGGAGGAGGAGAGGGGGGAGAAAGGAAGAGGCAGGGAGGATGGAAAGGAAGGAAGGAAAAAGAAGGAGGGAGGGGAAGGAAAGAGGGAAGTGGAAGGAAGGAATGTGGGAGGAGGGAGAAAGGAGAAGAAGGTGAAAGGGAAGGAAGGAGAAGAGGGAGGGAGGAGGGGAGGGATGGAAAGAAGAGGAAGGGAGGGGAAGGTAGGGAGGAAAAAGACAAAGAGAGGAAGGGGGAGGAAGGAAGGAATGCAGGAGGAGAAAGGAAGGAAAAGGAAGGAAGGAGAAGAGGGAAGGGAAGAAAGGAAGGAAGGAAAAAAAAAGATGGAGGAAGGTAGGGGAAGGAAGGAAAGAAGGAAGAGGAAGGGGGAGGAAGGAAGGAATATGGGAGGAGGGAGGGAGGAGGAGAGAGGGGGAAGAAAGGAAGAGGCAGGGAGGATGGAAGGGAAGGAAGGAAAAAGATAGAAGGAGGGAGGGGAAGGAAAGAGGGAAGAGGAAGGAAGGAATGTGAGAGGAGGGAGGAAGGAGAAGGTGAAAGGGAAGGAAGAAGGGGGAGGAGGGAAGGGAAGGAAGGAAGAGGGATGATGGAAGGGAAGGAAAGAAAAATGGAAGGAAGGAAAAATAGGGAGGGAGGGGAAGGAAAGAAGGAATTGAATTGAATTGAATTGAATTGATTTTATTTGTAGGCCGCCCTTTTCCCTGAGGGGAATCAGGGCGGCTCACAGAAACCAGGGAGAGGGGAATACAATACAATACAGTACTAAGACAACAACACATAATAAAAATGATACACAACATGCATACAACATTCGGGCGGGGTAATGGTCCTTATCCCCAGGCCTGACGGGCGAGCCAGTTCTTCAAGGCTGTGCGGAAGGCCTGGACGGTGGAGAGGGTACGAATCTCTACGGGGAGCTCGTTCCAAAGGGTCGGGGCCGCTACTGAGAAGGCCCTCCTCCTTGTGGTTGCCAGCCGACATTGGCTGGCCGATGGGATGCGGAGGAGGCCTAACCTATGAGATCTTATAGGCCGTAGGGAGGTAATTGGCAGAAGGCGGTCTCTCAAGTATCCAGATCCACTGCCATGTAGGGCTTTATGGGTGGTCAATAGCACCTTGAAGCGCATCCGGAGATCGACAGGTAGCCAGCGCAGCTCGCGGAGGATAGGTGTAATGCGGGTGAATCGGGGTGCACCCGCAATCACTCGCGCGGCTGCATTCTGCACTAGCTGAAGTCGCCGGATGCTCTTCAAGGGCAGCCCCATGTAGAGCACATTGCAGTATTCCAGCCTAGAAATCACGAGGGCCCGAGTGACTGTTGTGAGGGCCTCCCGGTTCAGGTAGGGTCGCAACTGGCGCACCAGGCGTACCTGGGCGAATGCCCCCCTGGTCACAGCCGCTATATGATGGTCGAATGACAGCTGTGAATCCAGGAGGACTCCCAAGTTGCGAACCCTCTCTGAGGGGTGTAGAATTTGACCCCCCAGCCTGAGTGTTGGATTAGTGGCCGAATTTTTGGGAGGAAAACACAACAGCCACTCGGTCTTTTCTGGGTTGAGCACAAGCTTGTTAATCCTCATCCAGTCCATGACGGCTTCGAGCCCCCGGTCCATCACGGCAACCGCTTCATTGATTTGGCACGGGGCGGACAGATACAATTGAGTATCGTCCGCATATTGATGGTATCTAATCCCGTGCCTACGGATGATCTCTCCCAGCGGTTTCATGTAAATGTTAAATAGTAGGGGGGATAAGACCGAACCCTGCGGCACCCCATATTTCAGGGGCCTTGGGGACGATCTCTGCCCTCCCACTAACACCGACTGCGACCTGTCCGAGAGGTAGGAGGAGAACCACCGTAACACGGTGCCTCCCACTCCCACCTCCCGCAGTTCCCGTGCCTACGGGAACCTCCCGCTAAGGGGAGGAAGGGGAGGAAGGAAGGAATGTGGGAGGTGTAAGAGGAAGGAAGGAAGAGGGAGCAAGGGAAAAGGAAGAAACGGCAGAGTAGAAGAGGAAGGAAGAAAGGAAGGGAAAAGGAAGGAAGAAGGAGGAGAAGGACAACCCCTCCAAAATTGGGAGATGCAAAGCTGGCACCCCTTCAATCCCCTTCGCTCTTTTTTCCTCTCTAGGGCTCCGGCAACCTCTGCGACAGCCGAGGCTTAAGCGCCAGCAACGTCGACCTGCCCCGCCGAAGGTCCCTGATGGCGTGATTCCCCCCCGTGGCTCGGGCTGGGTTGGAGTGCCCGGGGGAGGCCTGGAAATCCGGACCACGCCAGGGCTGCTCCTAGCTTCTGCCTGGGACCTCATCCTCCCTGAATTCCCCATCCTGCCAGCACAGAGCTCCCACCATTTGCAGCTCCGAGGCAGAGCGGTATCTCACTTTCCCCTTCACGGGCTCCGCCGGCGCCCCACAAGTACGCCATCGCCCCCACATCCAAGGTCTTCCTCTCCCCTCCACCCACCCCGAGCATGTTGCCACCGCAGCTCTCATCCTCGGCCCTGGCTACCAAGTGCCACTTCGACCACTCACCTCTAAGTCCAGATTAAGGCAGGATATCTTGATACATTGCCATGACACACCGTAAACTGCATCTTGTTGCGGGGGGACGACGGACCCCTAAAGCTGCATGATTTGTCAAGGCCTCTTCTCGGGAAAGTGGTGGGAAAGTAGCAAAATAATAATAACAATAATAATATAATTTCCTGGGGTTCCGTTCTGCGTTCCTTTCTTGCCAAAACGGGGTCGAAAACTAGCAAGGTCAGTTTTGAATCCACCTTCATTTGAAAGAATAATTACGCTTAGTAATTCAAGCACTTGAATGGCTCTCTTCCCAGTGGATCCTTTCTGTGTAGGATCTGTTGTGCCCAGCCTCAGGGAGAGAGAGAGAGAGAGAGATCCCAAGCCAGCCCCTCCTCTCTCTTGAAATCTCATCTCTCTTCTCCTCAATCTGCACTGGATTTTTTAAAATTATTTTGTATTTTTAGGGGGACTGCCTGGATTACGATGCATCGCTCCTGCGGCCTCTTTAATTCAGGGGCTCGCTTACCGACGGAATGACCCCCGGTGTCCATGCAAATATTCCTATCTCGTTCTTCTCCGCTCCTCTCTTTTTTCTCCCCTCCAAATTTGGGCGCAGGAGGCATCTCGCCTGAGCGAGATGGATTATTAATCGTATTCCCACTGGCCCTCATCTTAAGAGAGCCAGTGGGAATCGTAGATAACCCCCCACTGTAGATAACCCCCCATCTTCCTCCCCTGCTTGGGAACGATGCATAGGGAGAGACAACTGGGCCAGCCAGAAGCAGTATTTGCGGGTTCGGCGAACCAGTTAAAAATTTCTGCAACCGGTTCGTACAAACCGTTACGAACCGGCTGAATCCTTTCACCCAGCGATTATCGCCTCTTCTCTGCCGTGATTCTTTGCACCCCTTCTTAGCAAGATAAACGGGCCCTTTCTTCTCTCCCCCCCCCCCCCAGCGTTGCTTGGGCATCCATTCAATTAAAAATCATCATAATCACAATAAATAAACAGCTAAGGATTTAAGCCAAAGGGGTAGAACACTGGGTTTGAGCAGAAAACCCGATCCACTCCCCCTATTCTTGCCTCCTCTCTTTTCTCTTCCTTCTGCTGCTTCTAGAGATGGAGAACACTTCCAAACGGCGCATTTATATCAGATGCCATTTCTCCATTCCTGATGCATCCCTGGGAGTGGAGTGGGGGGCTGATGTAGGGGAGAAAACCACCTCTTTTTTGGGGGGGGGGATTATTGCAAACGCAGGAAGCTTGTCTCCTGCTTCAAATTCTGCTTTCAACCTTTGCGGCAAAAAAAATTGCTATTTTGCAAAAGATCCCACTTAACTTAAGTCCCTCGCTCTATTGCAAGCCCGTAGGGAGGACGGGCCTGTAATTTTTGAGTTTGTTTTTTATTCCTCCCTCTCCCCCCCCTCGCCGTTTCACAGGATTTCAAAACGGGCAGGACCCCGGTAACTTATATCCCCTTAAATCTTGCGTGCGTGTTCGCGGGCACTTGGAGGGGGCTCTTGCATACGGAGAAGAGGTTAACGGTTATGTCGGAGGGGGTGAAACGAAAGGAAAGAGAATTGTGCTTTGTATTTAATTATGTTGCTCTAGAAATAAAAATAAGAGGAATATTCTGTGGTTTGGTCTTTTTTTTTAAAAAAAAATTAAACATTTTTTTTACATTTTATTTTTATATAAACAATCCATTTTCCATTAACCAGTGTGCCGTCCAAGTACAAATATTTTGTCCCAACATTAAAATATACAATCTTATTGTTTCATTTTGGCTTAATTTCCAATACCTTAAGTATCTAATATTATAACAATCCCATTAAATTTCAAAATAAATTGAAATTTATTTAGCTCTATTAGTTATATTGACAATTAATATATTTTCTATACTTTAGATAACTCCTTTTACGATTAATTCTTATGTCTATTCTCTAACCACCGGTAAAAAAGATTTCCAAATTGTATAATAATCGGTTTGTTCTTTCCTTTTAATTGCCAGTGTCAATCTATTCATTTCTGGACATTGTAATATTTTCCTAATCACATTCTCCTCTGTCGGGATCCTCCTCACTTTTCCAATTTTGGGCAAATACGATCCTAGCTGCTGTTATAACATGAATAATCAAATATACATTTTCTTTATTATAATTTTCTGGTAAAATCCCCAGCAAAAATATTTCAGGGTTTAAGTCAATACAATAAATAGCAGAGTTGGAAGGGACCTTGGAGGTCTTCTAGTCCAACCCCCTGCCTAGGCAGGAAACCCTATACCGTTTCAGGCAAATGGCTATCCAACATCTTCTTAAAGACTTCCAGTGTTGGGGTATTTACAACTTCTGGAGGCAATTTTTGTTCCACTGATTAATTGTTCTAACTGTCAGGAAATTCCTCCTCAGTTCTAAGTTGCTTCTCTCCTTGATTAGTTTCCACCCATTGCTTCTTGTTCTAATCTACAGCCACGTATGTATTAATACATTCCACCCTTTATTGTTATTTTTATTTCCTTCCATTCAAACACGTCCGATTGGAGGCCCTACCAATTAGAAAATCAAAGTCGCATGAATCCCCAAGGCTGTTTTTAGGAATCCGAGTTCTGTGCCGGATTTAGCCAATCTAAATTTAAATTTGTGGTTGTGTTTTTAGATGTATATATATACACCCTTATGAACAAACCCGCGCGATTGGGGATAAAAATAAAAGGTGACTATATGACCCCGGATGCTGCACCCGTCATAAACATGAGTCAGCTTCCAAGCATCCGAATTTGGATCACGCGGCCGTGGGGAATGCCGGAACGGTCGTAAGTGTGAAAAAAACGGTCATAAGTCACTTTTTTCGGTGCCTTTGTAACTTTGGTCACTAAAAGGGGCCGTTGCAAGTCGAGAAGTACCTGATAAATAAATAACAGAACAGTCAACACCACATATTTTACAACACTATAATAAACACCACAAATATTACGTGTATAAGTTTGTATAGGTAAAATACAGGTGTGGCTGGATCGTTTGTTGATGCGAAATATTAGAATAATTTAGGCACTTAAATAAGGCCTCTTATTTAAGCCTGGAGGTGGAGCTCTTGGCTCACAATCAGGAGGTTGTGAGTTCAATCCTAGGTAGAGGCAGATGTAGGGTTTCCTGCTTGGGCAGGGGGTTGGACTAGATGACCTCCTAGGTCCCTTCCAACTCTGTTCATCTGTTAAAGGCCTAATTGTTTAAATATTTCACACGCACAACCTCGTGTAATCAGAGGCTATTTAAAAATAATTAAAATGGGCTGTTTAATAACTAATCGAATAATTTAAACATAACTGCTCTATAATGGCCCCTATCTATAATGACAGACCCTGAGGTCAAGGCGGCCAGAACTCAATTTCCCAGAGTGCCTCTGGGGCAGCGGCCATGACGCCGAAAGACGACCCCGGGAGGGGAGGCGGGGCGAGAGGGGGGGAGGATGACGTCAAACCAGGAAGCCGGAATCTCCATTTCCCGACAGGCCGCGCGGCTGGGATTGAGAAAGAGAGAGAACCTGACTCAAGGTTTCCTCCTCTTCCCCCCCCAAAAAAAAAGACACCTCAGCGCGGAGACTACGCCTCCCGGCGTGCCCCGCGCGCGGCCCCGCGCGTGCGCGTTGTTAAAGTCGCCCCTGCGGGGGGAGGGCGGGGGGAGCGGCGGCGGCCATCTTGTGCGAGAAGCGACCGGATCCGCCAGGCAGGAAGGAGGCCGGAGGAAGGAAGGAAGGAAGGAAAGAAGGGGGAAAAGGAAAAAAAAGGAGGAGGAGAAGCCGACAGCAGAGCCGCCCGCCTGCCCGCCCGCCCGCCGCGGAGGAGCCGCCGCCGCCATGAACCCCGAATAGTGAGTGTCGTCCGCCGCCCGGGAGGCTCCGTGAGGGAAAGAAGGGAAGGAAAGGGGCCGCTTTTACCTCAGTTTCCCTCAGCCAAGCCGGGAAGGAGGCCCTCCTGCCCCGCCGGGCTCGTTGACGGCCGGACTACAAGTCCCATCGGCCCCGCCCGGGGTTGACGGGGTCTCCTGAGGGGGAGGACTACACGCCCCATCAGGCGCTTCACCCTCCCTCAGCCGGAAGAGTTGAGGGGGTTGCTAAGGGGGTGGGGTCGCCTTTCCCATCATCCCCAGCCGAGGGAGGGTGGCGTTGCAACTCTTTCCTGGGGGAGGAGGGGTTTGAGGCCCCATGGTCCACAGCAGGGGGAGTGTCCCCCCCCTCAGAGATTGGGGGCCTTCTGAATGGGGGAATTGTGACCCATGTTTCACGGCAGGCAGGGAGAGGGGTATTTTTTAGCCTCCTGTTGGGAGAATGAGGTTATGGACCCATCATCCACAGCGGAGCCAATTCTCCCCCCCCCCTTTCCAGGGAGTTTTTACCTCCTGTTGGGAGAATGGGGTTGTGGACCCATCATCCACAGCAGGGCCAATTCTCCCCCTCCAGGGAGTTTTTACCTCCTGTTGGGAGAATGAGGTTATGGACCCATCATCCACAGCGGAGCCAATTCTCCCCCCCCAGGAGTTTTTACCTCCCTTTGGGAGAATGGGGTTGTGGACCCATCATCCACAGCAGGGTCAATTCTCCCCCTCCCTCCAGGGAGTTTTTACCTCCTGTTGGGAGAATGAGGTTATGGACCCATCATCCACAGCTGAGCCAATTCTCCCTCCCCCTTCCAGGGAGTTTTTACCTCCCTTTGGGAGAATGGGGTTGTGGACCCATCATCCACAGCAGGGTCAATTCTCCCCCTCCCTCCAGGGAGTTTTTACCTCCTGTTGGGAGAATGAGGTTATGGACCCATCATCCACAGCGGAGCCAATTTCCCCCCCCCCAGGAGTTTTTACCTCCCTTTGGGAGAATGAGGTTGTGGACCCATCATCCACAGCGGAGCCAATTCCCTCCCCCCCCAGGAGTTTTTACCCTCTGTTGGGAGAATGGAGTTGTGGACCCATCATCCACAGTGGAGCCAATTCTCCCCCCCCAGGAGTTTTTACCTCCTGTTGGGAGAATGGGGTTGTGGACCCATCATCCACAGCGGAGCCAATTCCCTCCCCCCCCCAGGAGTTTTTACCCTCTGTTGGGAGAATGGAGTTGTGGACCCATCATCCACAGTGGAGCCAATTCTCCCCCCCCCAGGAGTTTTTACCTCCTGTTGGGAGAATGGGGTTGTGGACCCATCATCCACAGCAGTACCAGTTCCTTCCCCCCCTCCAGATCTCCAGAGACGTCCCTGCTAGGAGAGGGGAACCGTAGCCCCATCATCCACAGCCGCACCCTCCTCTCCGTTGGAGTTGGGTGGCCACAATATTTAAGTTAATAATAAATTCCTAATCTTCTCTGGCTTTTAAGTTGTGGAGTCATCACTCCATCATCCACAGCTCCGCAAACTCTCCCCCCATCCCCAAGACGAGTGGGATTGGAGCCCCATCATCCACATCAAGGCCAATTTTCAATTTTCTCTCCCTTATGCTTCCACCCCGCCCCCCCCCCCAAAAGGGATACATTAGGCTTATTTACAAAAGCCATCATTCCCGGCTGACCCAGCCTTATGGATATAATAGTCCAACTCAATAAGTTGTTGACAAGTTGGCTGTAAACAATTTATTACTCAAACAACTGGAATATTTGTGTCCTTTTCACTGATGGCAAAAGTGACAGAAATCTTAGCGAGGAAGCAGATATCTTTATATCTTTATGCTTTTATACCATTATGTCTTTATTTCTTTTTTTCAGCTTTTAAAAAAGGTTTTTCTTTTTTAATCTTGTGTGTTTTATAGTGGTTAGCTTTTAAAATCGCCAATATTAGCTAGCCTTCCCGTCTCATGCTGGTTTGTGAATGTAACACATTGACTTGCAACTCGTATTTATGACTGTGGCCATATTCCCAGGGTAATTTTTTTCCCCTTTTGCGACCTTCTGACAAGCAAAGTCAATGGGGAAGCCAGATTCACTTAACGACGGTGAATCATGGCGGGCTGGGGGAATTCTAGGACTTGAAGTCCACAAGCCTTAAAAGTTGCCAAATTTGGAGTCCCCTGGCCTAACATATAAGGTGGGAACATCGCAAAGCCCCTTCCCTATTTAGCTAATCCATTTTTCCCTTCCCTTGGACTGGTATACCAGAAGGGTATATAGGGTCTCCTGCCTGAGCAGGGGGTTGGACTAGAAGACCTCCAAGGTCCCTTCCAACTCTGTTATTCTGTATTCTGGACTCGCATTGTTCCAATTTTCGGTTGCTATTTCTACCCTACCCCACCCAGGAAATCTCCTGCCTCCATTATACATTTTTAATCACCCCAAACCTTCTTTTACACGTTGTTCAAGCTCTTCTCATTTTTGGGTGGGTTTTTTTTTTTGGTTATTGTTGCAAAAATCAGGAATTATTCGACATTATTTGCATTTGTCCCGGGATGCAGAAAACCAGATTGTGGAATCCAGTGTGCCTTCTATTAAATACCGTGCATTTTAATGTAAACATTGCTTCTCTTCCCCTTGGCTTTGCCCTTCGCGTTGAGGGCTTCCCTTAATGTGGCTTTTTTCAGAGGGAAACCCCCCCTCAGGTATGAAGCGAATGGTTTATTTAAACACTCTGTTATTAGAGGTTTTTACAGGATTTGCTTAACATGTTTGGTCCTCCTGGCACTCTGGTTTAGGAAAGGATGAGCTGCAAAGTTCATTTAAGGTGCCACGGGACGCCTTAAGAGGTTTGTTGTGACAAAATAAACACCGCCCCCACTTTGAAAGTCAGCTTCTGTGGGACTTAATTTGCCCCTCTTGGTGGTGTTGACACATCGCTTTAAGCCATGGAGTTCATTTTTGCAAACCGCTGGGACCGAGGTCATCATGCAGGCCAAACCAAAAGGAAACAATCCAGCCTCTTGTTTCCTTCTAAAAAAAATCGCCTTTAGTGCCGCCGGATGGGATTATCCAGAGCTATTCCTTGTATTATTTTGTGCGTGTAAATCACTTGCGTTATCCGGTGGTAGAGACTTATTTTTGCCTCGACTTACGGACACAACAAAGCCTGGAATTTTGCAAGGTGTTAACTAGGTTAAGTCCAGACGCCACTTGACTGGACTGGATTTCACGACTCCTTTTACAGCGGTCGTAAAGCCAGGTAACCATGATGTCCGGTCTGTTTCCCAGTGCCCCAAAGGGAATGACATTACCGGTGTGTTTCGTCTGTGTGCGGCAATCAAAACTTCCAAGGTGTGAAGGAGAGGTGGCCGTTGTAAGTTCGGGGATGGGTCGTAAGTAGCTTTTTCGAAGCCACTCGTAACTTCATGCTGTCATTATAAATGTTGACACAGCTCTCTTCTAACCTTCACTTTCGTATTCCGAAGATCATCATAAGCCAGTGTTAATAATGAAAGTGAAATA
>NC_045557.1:5064620-5090174 GCF_009769535.1 Thamnophis elegans | reverse complement strand
TACCTACCAGC
Organism: Thamnophis elegans; assembly: GCF_009769535.1. Lineage (NCBI taxonomy): Eukaryota > Metazoa > Chordata > Lepidosauria > Squamata > Natricidae > Thamnophis > Thamnophis elegans. Next base: position 5,090,163 of record NC_045557.1, on the reverse strand, counting down.
ATTGATTAGGCCACTCATGTTCTCTAGAACCTGTGTGGCCTAGCACACCTCCCACTCATGATGGTAGATAGAGATGGGAGGCGATGGTGTTCAAACCACATCTGGCTTTTAATCAGAATTGAGCTGGAAGGGAGCTTGGAGGTCTTCTAGTCCGACCCTCAGCTCAAGCAGAAGACCCTATCCTATTCCAGACAAGTGGCCGTCCAATATCTTCTTTAAAACCTCCAGTATCGGAGCATCCCACAGCTTCTGGTGGCAAGCTGTTCCACTGGTTCATTGTCCTCCCTGTTAGGAAATTTCTCCTTAGTTCTAAGTTGCATCTCTCCTTGATTAGTTTCCACCCATTGCTTCTCGTCCTGCTGTCAGGTGTTTTGGAGAATAGCTTGACTCCCTCTTCTTTGGGGCAGCCCCTCAAATACTGGAAGGCTGCTCTCATGTCCCCCCCCCCCCCTTAATCCTTCTTTTCATTAAACTAGACATCCCCAGTTCCCGCAACCGTTCTTCACGTGTTTTAGTCTCCAGGCCTTTAATCATCCTAATTGCTCTTCTCTCCACTTTTTCCAAATTCTCAACATTTAAGTTATTTGACATCTCCGGCCACCAGCCGGAGTTGTCCAAAGTCCTCTTTGACAGATGTCAATCGTGGTTGCCTTGCTCATCCTCTTTAAGCAAGTGCCACCAGGGTGTGTCTCATTCAGCCGTTTCCCCGTTGCATTAACTAGGGACAGCTCACTTCCTGCACTCCCAGCTGCCACGTGCTTGTGGCACACCTTGGAATTGTGGTGGATTCGTGGCCTACCTTCCAAGGGGTGCAAAATGCCGGGAAAACTTAAGCACCTTCGCGTGTCGCGGAGGATTGCAGGAAACCCAACCTGCGCTGGCTCTATCCTCCTCGGATCTATGGAGCCTTAAATATTTCATGCCCCAGAACTGCAGCCTTGCTCTTCGCTCCGCACAGCCCTGCATCTTAAAGATGTCGGGAGGATGTTTTTCTAGGCTAAAAGCAATTTTTTGTGGTCTTAAAAACTGGAGCAGGGCAGGAGGAGAGACTTTTCTGTTGGCGTTAGGAAGTGTCGTCTTGTGGTTATGGACAGTTGCTTCCTTCTGAAAAGCTGGTGGGATGGTGGAAATATTATGCATTGAGCAATCGGCATGTATGTATGTATGTATGTATGATCAAAATTGCCCTTTATTTTCTTGGCCACTGTCAGCCTGGATAATCTGGTTATAGGCCTCAATTTACAGGTGTTCTTTTAGTGGCTGTTGGAAGTTAAACAACGGCACTTTCAAAAGTGACTTGTAACCAGTTTTTCACACTTAACGACCATAGCAGCATACCATGGTCACACAATAAAAATTCAGACATCGGCAACTGGCTCATATTTGTGACGGTTGCGCTGTCCCTCTGTGTATGTGTGTGTGTGTATGGTGTCAAATGATCACCATTTGCAGCCTTCTGGCAACCAAAATCAATAGGGGAAGCTTGCTACACTTAACGACTGCATGCCTCACTTAATGGCTATGCTTCACTTAGCAACTGGAATGAATTGCTTAACCAACAAGACAAGACGGCAATAGTATTTAGGCTTATAAACCGACCAAAGAAAGGTTGTGAAAAGGGGGCGGAACTCACTCTCTTGCCTAGCAACCCAAATTTGGGGCTGAGTTGAGAACTACCTGTGACTGCTGGCTTTTGAGGCAGTCTGCTTGCCCGGGAAACTTTTATTTTTACATCCTATCTTATAACCCTCGTTCCCTTGAGTTGAAGTTAGGAACTGGGGTCGGATGTAGCTTGAACCTCCACGGGACTAGAAACCAATTTCTGGTGCAGGGTCCTTGGTGCTCTCTGAGCTTGGTGGTTTTCTTCCAGACGTTTCATGACCCAGCTAGGTAACATCATCAGTGCTAGAAGGAGGTAGTGTTTGTGATGAGGAGGAAGATTGTGGGTCCTTTGGGCTATCCAAACGGTGGTTTTGCAGATGCTTCATGGCCCAACTAGGTAACATCATCAGAAGGGAGGGAGGTTTGGGATGAGAAGGAGAAGGGAGAGGGGGGAAAGGAAGAGGGGGGAGGGTCCTTGGTGCTCTCTGAGCTTTTGCAGACATTTCTCGACCCAACTAGATAACGCCATCAGAAGAGAGGGAAGTTTAGGATGAGAAGGGAGAGGAGGGGGAGGTCTGTGGGGTCTTTGATGCTTTCTGAACTTTTGCAAACGTTTCATGACCCAACTAGGTAACATCATCAAGTGTGAGAAAGGAGTGGGGTTTGTGGAGGGGAGGAGGAAAAGAAGGGAAAGGGGAAAAGGAGGAGGACTGTGGGCTCCTTGGTGCTCTCTGAGCTTGGTGGTTTTCTTCCAGATGTTTCATGACCCAACTAGGTAACATCATCAGCCTTGAAAGGGAGTCAGGTTCAGGGTGTAAAGGACAATGAGAAGGGGGGGGGAGAGGAGGAGGAGGACTGGGGTCCTCGATGCCCTCTGAGCTGACTTGTTTCCTCCCAGGCGTTTCACAACCCTACTAGGTAGCTTCATCAGTGCTGCCGCACCTCCTTTCAACCCTGAGCTACCAGTAATTCTCCTTGATTGGCACTGCCTGGGCCTGGAGCCTGAATCCACAACATCCCCAGCATCCGGCCACTCGAACAAACTCCTTCCCCCTCCCTCGATTAGGGGCAGCCCCTCCCTCCTGGCCTTTTAAGTCAGGGAAAGTGCCAGCGCACCCATCTCGTGACTCTCTCGCCGCCCGCTTCCCCTCCGCCTCCCTCTGCCTGCCACTCACGGGAAGCTCGGTTAAGAAACTTCCTCTGCCAATCGACTTCATTCGCCGCCCTTCGCCTCTTGGGGAGGGGCAGATAACTTGCTCGCCCGGTCCTAGATCTTCCGCAATCCAGGGCAAAGGTCAAGGCCACAGGAGGATTCTGGGGCTTGAAGTCCAGAATCCCTTCACCAAAACCTCTGGGTGAGAAAGCTTGAGTTAGCTGGTCTGACGCAGGCATTAAGCACGGCCAAAACTCTCCTCCCTAGAGCCCAGCCTTGAGATAAATTAGAGGCAGTCCTTACTTTACAACAGTCCATTTAAGTGAGCAGTTTCTCTTAATTGGGGGGGGGGGGAGAGATTCACTTAACAACCATGTTACCAACCAAACAACCGCAACGATTCGTTTCACAACGGTGGCAAGGATCGTGGTGAAAACAGAGCAAAACTCCCTTAGCCACCGTCTCACTGAGCAGCAGACTCAATTGTGGCCGTAAGTCGAGGACTACCTGGATATTAAGTCTCCCCCCACCCACCCAAGAGCTTGAGAAACACATTTAAATAAGTTCCTGTCCCACTTTGATCTGTTTATGTGTCTGTGTGTGTGTTTTCCCCCCCAGTGATTACCTGTTCAAGTTGCTGCTTATCGGAGATTCCGGTGTAGGGAAATCCTGCCTCTTGTTACGGTTTGCCGTGAGTATCTACAATTCACCCCCCAAAACGGCTTATTTTTCTTACTAATCCTCCCGTTGCAAAGCGGATGCTAATTTAGGAGTGTTTTGAGGGAAGGTGAGGCCAAGAGAAATAAAAGCATTTTTAAAAATAAAAAAAAAACCCAGGAATTGTGCTTCTGGAATTCCTTATCTGCCCCACCTTCCAATCTTAAATCCCTTTTGTTTGGAGGGGGGAAAAAAGGATTTCCCCTCCATGAAACTCCTTTAGCTGTTAGCCACAGATTAGAGTCCTCCTGGATTCCATTTCCAAGGGAGATGCATTGATTTAAAAAGATGGGTTGTTTTTATCTTTTGCAATTGTTTGGAGACTTTTGACGGTTAGAATTACGGGTTGGGCTAATTAACAGGGATCAAAGCTAGGATTGATGGAATGAATCATTTTTCTCTGCGGTGATGTAATTTTTCCTTCCCCCCCCCCCCCCCTCTGTTCTAGGATGACACCTACACGGAAAGCTACATCAGCACCATCGGGGTAGACTTCAAAATCCGGACCATCGAACTGGACGGCAAAACCATTAAGCTGCAGATTGTAAGTTTTGAAGGCTGGATGGCCACCTGGGTCAGGGTTTGGTTTCATTTTCCAGATGTGGAGCCAGAAGGAGCCTCTGGTTAAAAACCAAAAAATCCTTTTTTTTCTGAACAATTAAACTACATCTTTGGATGTAGCTTTTAGATCCAGGACCCAGGCTGGGGGATTCTGGGCGTTGAAGTCCCCCCATCTTAAAGCATGCTGATTGGGGGATTTTGGGAGTTGAAGCCCACCCATCTTCAAGCATGCTGGCTGGGGAATTCTGGGAGTTGAAGCCCACCCCTCTTAAATGGTGCTGGCTGGGGGATTCTGGGAGTTGAATTCCCCCCATCTTAAAGCATGCTGGTTGGGGGATTCTGGGAGTTGAAGCCCACCCCTCTTAAATGATGCTGGCTGGGGAATTCTGGGAGTTGAATTCCCCCCATCTTAAAGCATGCTGGTTGGGGGATTCTGGGAGTTGAAGCCCACCCATCTTCAAGCATGCTGGCTGGGGAATTCTGGGAGCTGAAGTCCATCCCTCTTAAAATTGCCAAGTTGAAAAATACTGACCTAGAACTCATCTAAAAAATGTGTAGGAAGGGCTGTGCTTTGTTCCACCCAGTTTTTGAAATCACATTCTGTTCCTTGTTTTTACTTATTTTTGCCTTAATTTTTTAAGTGTGTGAGCCACCCAGAGCCCCTGAGAGTTACATCACCACGATGTAAAAAAAAATGTTGAGACTCTAGAAAGAATGTCCCCATATCATGCCAAGAACAGTTGCAGGAATTGGGAATGTCTAGCTTGATGAAAAGAAGGACCAGGGGAGACATGGTAGCAGTCTTCCAATATCTCAGGGGCTGCCCCAAAGAGGAGGGAGTCAAGCTATTCTCCAAAGCCCCTGAAGGCAGGACAAGAAGCAATGGGTGGAAACTAACCAAGGAGAGAAGCAACTTAGAACTGAGGAGGAATTTCCCGACAGTAAGAGCAATTAATCAGTGGAACAGAAATTGCCTCCAGAAGTCGTGAATGCCCCAGCCATTTGTCTGAAAAGGTATAGGGTTTCCTACCTAGGCAGTGGGTTGGACTAGAAGACCTCCAAGGTCCCTTCCATCTCTGTTATTCTAAATACTTCTAAAAGTTTCCGTTTCAGTCCAGAGAAGCAGACCAGTTTTGAGCTCAGCACAGACTCGGAAGCTTTAGTACAGAGCAGTTGAGCTAAGCCACGCCCAGGCTCCTTGCTGTCTCCTTGTTGCTCACACAGCAAATCCTGTTTCAGTTTCCAAACCGCCCCCATTGGCCGACTTAGTTGCTCTGCCTATTCATTGGCCGACCTTGTTGCCTTGTCTCTTCCAAGTCATGAACTCTCATACACACCGACTGTTTCTGGGTGAGAAACAATCAAGAGCTCAGCTTGGAAGAATCGTCTTGGTTTTGGGCCTGAGGTTCTGTCCGATGAGAGTGCTTAACGGCTCTTTCTCCTTCCTCCAGTGGGACACAGCTGGGCAGGAACGGTTCCGGACTATCACGTCCAGCTACTACCGAGGGGCCCACGGCATCATCGTGGTCTATGACGTAACGGATCAGGTAAGAGTGTGTGTGTGTGTGTGTGTGTGTGTGTGTGTGTGATTCAAGCAGCAGAGGGACAGGACCATGGAGGCTCATTATACACCTTGGGCATGGCGCAAAAATCGAAGCGGAGACAAACTCCCGTGTCGCATCATTTCTCCGCCTTTGTTCCATACCTGTTTTGGGGTGTTTTTTTAAAAAATTTGCTTGGGAGTTCAATTTAGCTCCCCTGAAATAATGAAATAATAATTACAGGGGGGGTGGGAGGAGAAGCAGGCCGTCCCACCAGCTAAAGGCCATTGCTGTGAGTTTGAAGTCCTGGCCTTGGCAAACAGCTGCAGAAAAGTTGGGCGTGAATGCTGGAAATTCAGGATTGAAGGGGGTCATCGGAGGTCCGTGGGAGAATATTTTTTTTACCCCCGAGGGAAAGACACTTTTCTCTGGGGTATCAAAACCTTGGTCTTTCTGCCCCAAAGCTGCATCCATTCCTCACATCCAGCTGTGCGGACTTCAACTCCCAGAAATCTCACCTTTGGCAATGCCGAATGTGGAATTCTGGGAGTTGAAGTCCTCCCGCGTGGAATTCTGGGAACTGAAATCGTCCCGCGTGGAATTCTGGGAGTTGAAGTCCTCCCACGTGGAATTCTGGGAACTGAAATCCTCCCGCGTGGAATTGTGGGAGTTTGAGTCCTCCGCGTGGAATTCTGGGAGTTGAAGTCCTCCCGCATGGAATTCTGGGAGTTTGAAGTCCTCCCGCGTGGAATTCTGGGAGTTTGAAGTCCTCCCGCGTGGAATTCTGGGAGTTGAAGTCCTCCCGTGTGGAATTCTGGGAACTGAAATCCTCCCGCGTGGAATTCTGGGAGTTGAAGTCCTCCCGCGTGGAATTCTGGGAGTTTGAAGTCCTCCCGCGTGGAATTCTGGGAGTTTGAAGTCCTCCCGCATGGAAATCGTGGCTGGGGAATGCCAGTCCGGCCTTTAAGATCCCCCTCAAGAGTTATGGGTATGGGAGTAGCACCTGGCTCCTTCAATACTCACTTTGCTCCTCCCTCCGTCGTCCAGGAATCGTACAACAACGTCAAGCAGTGGCTGCAGGAGATTGAGCGTTACGCCAGCGAGAACGTCAACAAGCTGCTCGTCGGCAACAAGTGTGACTTAACCACAAAGAAGGTGGTGGACTACACAACCGCCAAGGTGAGCCTCCAGCTGTGGGGGTGTCAGGGTCTCTCTGTTCTGACCCAGCTCCCCAAACACGGCCAACCCTCTGAAATCAATCAACGCTACCCCGGCAAAAAGTCTCCCACCACAGGCTAACAAGTCTGTCCATGCGTGAGGTTAATAGTTGTCCACCACACCTATTCCTCTCTGCCCCCTGCCTTTGATCCCCAGAGCTAGGGTGGGGCTTCGCTAGCAGCGGTGGCTCTTCTGGCCCAAGGACTGGCCCATAGATTTCCACTGCTCTCCTCTCCTCTGCTCTCGGCTTTCTTTCTAGGCAATAAACCCAGCTGTCCCTCCTCTTCCTCATCAGCCACCTCCAGCCCTGGCGGCTGTTGACCCTCCTTCTGAGGGCAGACAGGCGGCCCAGACTCCGCCTCTGTCTCTCTCTACCAGCTCCATCCCCTCTCCCCCCTCCGAGCTCTCAGGTTGCCCTGATGCTGACCCTGACTCCCACGCCTCCCCCTCCTCTAATTTGGCAGCTGGACGGGCCACAACACTGTCCCTCCATTCCCATTCAAGACCGAGAGTGGGGGGCGTCCGGCGGGTGGGAGCATCTCACCTTGGGAACCGGAAGCGTCTCTTTGGCGTTCATCTGATCCCAGTGGCGGTCGTAAGTCTGAGGACTCATCATCCATCCCCCCCGGAATCCCGATCTGGTTTCTCGCTCGTTCTCCTCATCCTCTCCTCCTCTTCTGTCTCCTCCCCACCTCCGACCAGGAGTTTGCCGACTCACTGAGCATCCCCTTCCTGGAGACGAGTGCCAAGAACGCGACCAATGTGGAGCAGTCCTTCATGACCATGGCGGCCGAGATCAAGAAACGGATGGGCCCCGGGGCCACAGCCGGCGGGGACCGGCCCAACTTGAGAATCGACAGCACTCCGGTCAAACAAGGAGGCGGCGGCTGTTGCTGAACAGGAGGGACATGATGGCTTTGCAGGGAAGGGGGGGCGGGAGGGAGGGCCGGGGGGGGGACCTGCGACAGGCCGGGGCAGCGGGGTCCTGCCCCCCTCCCCACCGTCCAGCCCCTTCCTCCTCCTCCTCTTCCTTTTTTTTTTTTCCTTCTCCGAAGGCGGCTTTCCGGATGATACCTCCGTGCCGGAGGGGACGGGGCCTTCCTCCCTTCCAGCGCAGCTGCTGCTCCGAGTTGTAGGGAGGGGTCTTTAGCCGTTTGTGTAACCCTCCCCCCCTCCATTCCCCTTTTAACTCTGGACAGGGAAGCGGGAGAGGGCGGGAGAGGCCGGGAGGGGGGGTCTCGCCAGGCCAAGCTTTCCCTGCCTTCTCCTGTTTGTTTTGGGGGTAGGCGGGGGTCTCTTGTTTGATTGGGGGGGGGATAGGGGTCTCCCTCTCCTTTAGGCTGGAACTGGATGGCATTTTCTTTTACTGCAAGGGGGGTGGTCTCATCCCCCCCTTCCTCCCCTTCTTCTCACCCCCCCCAGCCCAAATCTCTCTCCCTGTTTGGTAATCCAAAGCTAAGACTTCCCATCTCCACCCTTCCTTCCCTCTGCCTGCTTCCTCGTCTCCTCCCCCCCCTTAAGTAGGAGATTCTCCCCCCCCCAAATGAAGGCTGTTCGCGCACACACAAGCCACTCCTCCTGCATCTGTTTGACGGTGTTTCCTTTTTATTCCACCCGGATTTCCTTTTCCCCCTCCAAGACTATGTCATTCCTTCCCTGGCCCTTCCTGAAGACCCCCCCCTCCTCCTCCTCCTCTTCCTCGATTCTCCACCCACCCCAAAGGTCTTTCAACACCTCCCCACCACCACCACCCTCCTCCCAGCCACCCCTCTCCCCAGTGCCTCCCTCCCTCCCAGCCCATCGCTTTTTTTGTCCTTTCCCGTAACCCTTCCTCGAAACGGAGGGGGGGGAGGAAGAGGGAGATTTGGGGTTTGGTAGAGCCACGAGGGAGGGGAGGGTCTGGGGTCTCCCCCAGCTTCTGCATTTCACAACGAATGTCTGTCTGCTGGGCAGCCCCTCCGAGCTTGTGAATAATTTTAATAGGGTCTCCTGTCTCGTCGTCGTCCTGGGCTCCCCGTTTTTTCTCTTCCTCTCGTACCCCACTCTCCTCCCCCATGTATCAGTGACCAAATAGACACACCCCCTCCGCCGCCCCAGGTATCCCTTTTCCCATGCTGCTGGGCCCAGCCCCCTGCCCAAAGCTACCCCTTCCCCCACCCCCTCTATTTTTTTAGCAGCAGGAAGTCCTTTCCTTCCCCGGCCACTTGTCTGCCCCCCCGGCGGTCCCTTCCTCCGTCCGTCTCTCATCCTCTGCCGCTTGCTCACTCGCTGCTTCCACGCCCGACACCTTCCCCCCCCCCCCTGCTTTATTTAAGGAACGTCAGGGACAACCCCACCCCCACCCCCGCCGCAGGGTGGAAATATTTTCCGTCGGCTCTCGATTCGTCTGTTTTGGTTTTTTTTTTCTTTCTTTCTTTCTTTCTTCCACAAGTGACATTTGCAAAACACAGAATGAGAGAAAAAAAAGAGGGAGGGAAAAAAATAAAAATAAAACCCGAATAAAACATAACCAGCCTCTGCAAAACGAGGATTTTCCAGGCTCGGTTTGCGTGTGTATGTGGTGTTGTTGTTTTTTGGGGTTGTTTTGCACGACAACCGGCGGGGTTGCGCTCCCGAACGATGGTTTGGTGCATCCCGGTTTAATTTTGGCTAAGCATCGGCTTTGGCGGCTTTTCAGCCGGGGAGACTTCAACTCCCAGAATCCCCCAGCTCTGGCGGAGGTTGGCCGAAGAAGAAGGAAGGCTGCCCTCTGGTGGTATAAAAGTGAAAAAGCAGCCCGTCTGCGGGAAAGGGATCGCGACAGACGGGCCCTGCCACTAGCAATTTATTTACGCATTTATTGAATTGGCGTCCCGCGTTTTATTATTCTTATAAAACGGGCAATGAACCTTGTAGCCCCCTCCTCTTATTTTCCCTGCTGCAACAACAACCCGGCGAGGTAGCTCGGCTGCTGTTAACCAGGTTGGGCAGGATATTTCAACCTGGGTAAAATAGGTGGCTAAGACACTGAACTTGTCGATCAGAAAAAGATCGGCAGTTCGAATCCCGAGCGCCGCGTAACAGAGTGAGCTCCCGTGACTTGTCCCAGCTTCTGCCAACCTAGCAGTTCGAAAGCAGGTTAAAAATGCAAGTAGAAAAATAGGAACCACCTTTGGTAGGAAGGGAACGGCGTTCCGTGCGCCTTCGGCGTTGAGTCATGACGGCCACGTGATCACGGAGACGTCTTCGGACAGCGCTGTCTCTTCGGCTTTGAAACGGGGATGAGCACCGCCCCCTAGAGTCGGGAAGGACGAGCACATATGCGCGAGGGGAACCTTTGCCTGGGCAAAATGGCCTTTTGCTAATTCAGTTTTAATTAAAATAATTGAAATCATTCAATCATTGCTTTAATCTGTCTTAACGCCTTGGTGGCTTCCTGCCACGGAGCTCTTCCCATCCCGCAGGAATGTCTACAAAGGGGACAGCAGAGGGCGCTCTTTCACCGCGTGGCCGTCCTCTGGCTTCCCCGGGGTCTGCAACCTGGCGCCCAGGGGTTCCGTCAAGAACGGGCTACACCGCCAGCTCTGTCTCACGCGATACCCTTAAGCCACTTTTTTCCCGGAAGATCTTGTCACGGCTGCCTTCACACAACCTGCCAAGCTAGCTTAGATTTAACCAGGATTAGTTCTGTGGAAGGGGAGAGGAGGGTTTCCAAGCTCCACCTGTTTGTTAGTTAACGGTTCGAGGTTTTGTGCCAAAGCTGGGATATTACCGTTCAATTGTCCCGGCTAGGAACTGTGGGTTTCTTTAGGAAACGGACTAGGGGACAAACCAGAAATTAACTAGCCATGGTTTAAGCCTGCGAATTGTGGCCAACTTTCGAAGTTTGTACAAAAGGGATGTCCATGCCTCGAAGGAAGAAAGGGGGGGGGATTTTGGGGTGCTGTCCAGACGAAGCTTTATATTCTGCTTTTTCTCTACACCCTCTGGCTGTCCTTTGGCCACACAACCATCCTGTAAGGTAGGCTGGGCCGACTTTAATCGCCCAGGAGCTTCTAAACTGGACTTCAACTCCCAGAATCCCCTGGCCTGCACGATTGGGGGTGGAGGGTGGGTGGGTGGGGAGAGAGACCCAATTCCCCAAATTCCCCACCCAGACAGATGAACAGTGTTGGAAGGGACCTTGTGGGTCATCTAGTCCAACCCCCTGCCCAAGCAGGAGACCCTACATCTGCCTCTCCCTAGGATCGAACTCCCAACCCCCTGAATTCTGGCAGTGGGAAGTATACACACAGACACACACACACACATCCAAAACTGACCAGGAACTATCATGCCTTCCTGGCTCTGCCAGCTAGGGAGGATGGGGTTTGTAGTCCAGCTCCTAAAATGCAACATCTTGGTGAGAGGGTGGTTGATGAAATCTAGGGTGCTAAGTCCTCTTTCTTGGCAGGGGACAATGGGAGTTGGGGTCCACCCTTCCCCAAAACCATGTGCCTGCTGCAGGGGGGGGGCACTCTAAAAAAAGCACCCATGATCCTCAGCGGCTGGCTCGCACTCCACGGCCCCTGGTTCCCAGGCCAGGCTCGCTCACCTGGGCCGCTTGGCCCCGCCCCCCGCGTTCTGTCCCCGCCCTCGGCTCCTCCCCCTCCCGCTCTCTCCGCGGCGGCAGACGGGGAGGATGCGGGGGGCGTCGCGGCTGCTCCCGCCGGTCTCGTAGCGTCTGCCGCGGCGGTGGGACCCCCCGGCCCGGCGCCTCCGATGGCCGAGTAAGCCCCCTGCCCTGCCTCGACCCCCCGCCATGGCCTTCACCTTCGCCGCCTTCTGCTACATGCTCACGCTGGTCCTCTGCGCCTCGCTCATCTTCTTCGTCATCTGGCATGTGAGTGGGGGTCTCGGGTTTATTTCCCCCACCACCACCTCCCGCCCGGAATGGGGGCCGGGCCAGGGAGGGCCGAGGGGAGGGGGCGCAAGGGCCCCGGAAGGATGGGGAAGGGGCTTCGGGGCTCTGGAAGGGAGGGGAGGGGGCTCAAGGGCCAGGGAAGGGAGGGGGCTTAGGGGATGGGGAAGGGGCTTCAGGGCTCTGGGAGGGAGGGGAGGGCGCTCAAGGGCCGGGGAAGGGAGGGGGCTTAGGGGATGGGGAAGGGGCTTCAGGGCTCTGGAAGGGAGGGGAGGGGGCTCAAGGTCCGGGGAAGGGACGGGGCTTAGGGGATGGGGAAGGGGCTTCAGGGCTCTGGAAGGGAGAGGGCTCAAGGGCCAGGGAAGGGAGGGGGCTTAGGGGATGGGGAAGGGGCTTCAGGGCTCTGGAAGGGAGAGGGCTCAAGGGCCAGGGAAGGGAGGGGGCTTAGGGGATGGGGAAGGGGCTTCAGGGCTCTGGAAGGGAGGGGAGGGGGCTCAAGGGCCAGGGAAGGGAGGGGGCTTAGGGGATGGGGAAGGGGCTTCAGGGCTCTGGAAGGGAGGGGAGGGGGCTCAAGGTCCGGGGGAGGGAGGGGGCTTAGGGGATGGGGAAGGGGCTTCAGGGCTCTGGAAGGGAGAGGGCTCAAGGGCCAGGGAAGGGAGGGGGCTTAGGGGATGGGGAAGGGGCTTCAGGGCTCTGGGAGGGAGGGGAGGGCGCTCAAGGGCCGGGGAAGGGACGGGGCTTAGGGAATGGGGAAGGAGCTTCAGGGTTGTGGGAAGGAGGAGAGGGGGCTCAAGGGCCGGTGAAGGGAGGGGGCTTAGGGGATGAGGAAGGGGCTTCAAGACTCGGAGGGGGTTCAAGGGCCAAAGAAAGAGGGCAGGGGGCTTAGGGGAGGGGAAAGAGAGTGGAAGGGGCTTAAGGGCTCTGGAAGGGAGGGGAGGGGGCTCAAGGGCCAGTGAAGGGAGGGGGCTTAGGGGATGGAGAAGGGGGCTTCGGGGCTCTGGGAAGGAGTTCAAGGGTCAGAGAAAGAGGGCAGGGGGCTTAGGGGCCGGGAAAGAGAGGGGAAGGGGCTTGAGGGTTCTGGAAGGGAGGGGAGAAGGCTCAAGGGCCAGAGAAAGGAGAAGAGGGTGCTTAGGGGCTGGAGGGCAGGGGGCTTAGGGGCTGGGGAAGAATGGGGAGAGGGCTCAAAGACTGGGGAGGGAAGTGCAGGGGGCTTAGGGAATGGGGAATGGAGGGTGCAGGGGGCTGGAAGGCCAGGGAAGAGAGGGGAAGGGGCTTAAGGGCTCTGGAAGGGAGGGGGTTCAGGAGCCAGGGAAAGGAGGGCAGGGGGCTCAGGGCTGGAGGGCAGGGGGCTTAGAGGTTGGGCAACGGGAGGGGAGGGGGCTCAAGAGCCACGGCAGGGGGCTTAGGGGCTGGGGAAGAATGGGGAGGGGGCTCAAAGACTGGGGAGGGAAGCGCAGGGGGCTTAAGAGCTGGGGAACAGGTGGGGCAGGGGGGTTAAGGGCCAGGGAAGAGAGAGGAAGGGGCTTAAGGGCTCTGGAAAGGAGGGGGCATAAAGATTGGGAAAGGGAGAGCAGGCGACTGGGGAAGGGTCTCGGGAGGGGGGAAAGGAGTTAAGCAGGGGTCTGGGTCTTAGAGATTTTGGGAGGGGGGTGAAGGGCATGTGGGGGGGGGGCATCCAAAGCAGGCGTTGATGTTGATCCATCTTCGGAAGCGGGCGGGGGGGGGGGGTTTCCTATCCCGCTGGAAAATTGATGGAGGAGAAATTGGGGAGGGGGCAGTTTTGGTAGGGAAGCTCCAGCAGGCCTTGCAACCCAGGATGGGGAGGGGGTCAGGGGTTGATGGGGAAGGGGCCCGTAATCAAAAGGAGGGGAAAGCGAGCTTTGTGAAGGACCAGCCCCCTCCTCAATGAAGGACTAGGAAAGAACTGGAATTGGGGAGGGGGGCTTAGTACCAAAGACAGAACTCCAGGCTCCTTCCTTTTGGGTGGGTGGGCTCTCTCTCCCCCCTCCCCCAATCCTTTTAACTCTAACCCAGGCCGGGGGGGGGGGGGAGAGCAGCCATCCGGCTTCTAGCATCATCTATCTCAATCCAGCCTTTTTTTTTTTAAATTTGAGGAGAGGGTCTTTCGGCACCTGTGGGGGGGGGTTTGCAGATCTGAGCAATTCTTGGTGGGCGAGAAAGCCCCCCCCCCGGCCGTGAGTCCCTCAAACCGCCTTCTGTCCTCGCAGAGAGAGAGAGGGGGGGAGCCCCACGATTTGAGTCTGGGGGTGCAAAAGCTGCCTTGAAAAAAATGGGGGGGGTGGGCTTGGGTTTTTTTTTGAGGGGGGGGGCTTTAGCACTCGCCTCTCGAAGGACTGGATGCGAAATTCCAACACTCACTAATCCATCCATAGACCGAATCTCCCCTTAAAGGGGGTCTTGAAGCCCCCTCCCCAAATTCAGAAAAATCCCCGTTCTTCCTGGCCTTTGCAACTTTCCAGCTATCCCCCCCTACCTTTTGGGGGGGGGGGGGCTGTTTAAAAAAAAATCAAAATAAGAGGGTTTATTTTTCATCATCATTTTCCTTTTCTGCTGACGTGTTCCGGAATCCCAGAAAAAAATCCCCTTTTTAAAAAAAAACATATTATTATTATTAAATTAAAATCATCCTTCTATTCCTCCATTTTCTGTCCTCCACCTCTCTGGCACCCCCTCCCCAATTTTCCTCTCCTCCATCTGTAACCAAGGAGCCTGACTCTGGTTGCCATGGGAACTACATGTGTTTACAATAGACAGCCCTTTCTTAATAATTGGGCATGTTGGCATCTTTTAACTCCTTCGCTGCCGGGGGCATCTCCTCGTTTTGAGGAGGGGGGGGGAACGGTGGGTTTTTGTTATTGTTTTCCCCGTGGCGGTGGGGAGGGCAGGATCGGAGCGAAATAAATCCCCGTGGATCTGATTGGAGTGTAAAAATGCTTGGAATTCCTGCTATAATAATAATACTGTAATAATAATAATAATAATAATAATAATAATAATAATAATTATTATTATTATTATTATTATTATTATTATTCCAACCAGCCCCAAAGGCTGTGAATCTCACCAAAGATGATAGATAGATAGATAGATAGATAGATAGATGATAGATAGATAGATAGATAGATAGATAGATAGATGATAGATAGATAAGGAGGGAGATTGATAGGTAGGTAGATAGATAAGGAGGAGGGAGGTAGATAGATGATAGATAGATAGATAGATAGATAGATAGATAGATAGATAGATAGATAGATAGATAGATCTCTGTGTGTGTGTGTATATATATATATTTCAAGCTATTTAGCTCTCATCAATGAAATAGATCTATACTAGTCTCCCTTTATTTATTTATCAGCACAAATAAAACATAAATATAACAAAGGCAACAGTAAAAATATTGGGTTTCTGTCATGATGGACTCTTGTGACGAGCCGATTGACAGATGATGGAAGCAGTTAGCTTCCTTCCATAATTGGGGCTTACCAGGGGTTGTGACACTATAGATGATAGATAGATAGATAGATAGATAGATAGATAGATAGATAGATAGATAGATAGATAGATAGATAGATACTGTATATATACTATGTATATATTCTTATTTTAATACTAGTACTTAAAACATCGCATATCTTTTATTATAACATTTCTCTTCTTAATGTATTTCACTTTATAATACATTAATTTCATATTTATTCCATAACCATTGATAAAACAGCGAGGAGGGTCCACCTCAAAAGTTGTTGGTTTTTTTTTTAAAATAAAACCGACAAAGCGTGCACCGTTTCTTAGTAGATGAGATTCTTTAGGGAGCATCGTATAGCTTGAGAAAGCCTCTCTTCCCCCCCCCTCCCCACCAATTCATTGAAACACCTGAAGGGGGGAACCTGTGGCTTTCCAGGAGTTGGGAAGGGCCATTCCCAGGCTACCTTGTCAGTAGGCCGAGTGGGTGCTCTCGGGAGTTATAGTTTCTGTCCAGGGACGCTCTAGCGTGTCTGTTTGGCCTGGCGGTTAAGGTGTCATATTTATTCCATAACCATTGATAAAATAGCTCCCGTCTATGATAATAATCAGATTCTTCCTTTCCTTTAATTGCAAGTGTTAATCTATTCATTTCTGCACATTCTAATACTTTTTTTAAACACCTTTTCATCTGTGGGGGTCTCTTCACCCTTCCAATTATGTGCAAATACAATTCTAGTAAATTCCCTTTATTGAAAGGATACAAACCAACATAGGATTGGAACATCGTTTTTTTCCATCGCTCTCTGAGCTTTTAACCATGGTTTGTTTCGCTGCCTTGTTCTTAAAGAAGAGGCGGGTTTTAGGCAGTTTTCTTAGCTGTCTGGCTGGGTCCCACCTTGCTTAAAATGTCAAATATGCAGGAATTAATATTGCGTTGATACAGTGAAATATTCTGGAATATTATCCGAGGTTTTGGTGTTCGTGTAGATGACTTTCCTAGCATGCTGAAATGTTTGGGATTGTAGAACCACTCTACGTCGGATAAGTTTCGGTATACAGTATATTTTTTGCAATTTATTTTTGAGCTAGGAGGGTCTACCTCAAAAGTTGTTGTTTTTAAAACATAAAACCGACGAAGGGTGCGCTGTTTCTTAGTAGATGAGATTCTTTAGGGAGCCTCGTATGGCTTGAGAAGGGTGCGCCGTTTCTTAGTAGATGAGATTCTTTAGGGAGCCTTGTACGGCTTGAGAAAGCCTCTCTCCCCCTCCCATTCATTGAAACATCTGAAGGGGGGGACCTGTGGCTTTCCAGGAGCTGGGAATGACCATTCCCAAGCTACCTTGTCAGTAGGCCGAGTGGGTGCTCTCGGGAGTTATAGTTTCTGTCCAGGGACGCTTGGTCTGATGGTTAAGGCAAAACAACACCCATGTGCGGCGTGCGCAGTTTCAGGGTTTTCTCCTCCTCCTCTTGGCCCCATTTCTTGCCCCTTACGCACAGCACAAAACAGGTCCCTAGTCCATATGAAGAGAAGGGAGTAGTTAGCGCCTTGTGCTTGGCGGGCAGCCTTCTAAGTGTTACTTGGGATGGCAAGGCCTGTTCTGATCGCGGCTTCCCGAGAGCCTGAAGCCAACTCTTTGTCCTGGCAAAAACCTCTTTTATTAATTCTGTTCATTCACATCCAGCAAAGTCTTTCAAGGGAGGATTTACGGTCACAGACCTTATCTGGCTTGGAGAGCTGCCAGGCCGAGATCTGCAGAACTTGGCCAGGAGTCTTGGAGAGTCCCGAACCAATGAAGCGAACTAATGGTCTCCTGCAAACTCCCCTTTCGTTCCTCTTTTATTTCCTCTGGGAGGGGCCATTCACCGTCCACCTGTGGCCTTACTCCCAAGTCGACCCCTGTTCTTTAGCTGTTCCCTTCGTTTGGCAGCTCTGCACATGCGCACACTGGGAACAGGCTCCAGCTGTTCACCTGCCTCACTGATGTCTAAGGCAGCTGATAACTGTCAGACGGCCCTGGCCCTCTCTCTGCCTCCGACACAGAGCCCTCATCAGAGCCTTCCCCAGACTCCAGGACTGGCCCAGGTTCCTCCCCAACCCTCCTTTCCGCCCGAATCTGCCTCCAGCTCTCCTACAACAAGGCCTGCTAGATGTCGGAAACAGGCTCAACAATTGGGCGCATCTAGGTTTTTATTTTTTTGTGCTTCCATGGTTACCCTTTTGGGGAAATGGATTCTTCCTTTTGGATTGATGAGTGACTTCTGAGGTACGAGGTTTTTCCATTTTCCGACCTCTATTTTCTCTCTCTCTCTCTCTGTGTTGGCACCTCTGGAGGCAGCTGTTCAAGAAATATTCCGCCATCCAAAATAAATCTTGGCCAGGGCTGGCAAAGCGATGGATGCCAGAATTAATTGACCCCAACTCGGAAAGAATGTTTTAAGAAAAGTCATCGAGGAATCGTTTGTTTTTATTTTTTCCGAAGGAAAAGTACAGCATATCCTTTTTAAAAAAATAAAAGGCATACCTGGCTGAGGAAGGGAAGGAAAAGAGAAAAATAGATTTCTTTGGGCTAAGCAAAGACTATAAAGGTTGCAAACCAAACCTTCACTAACCCTGATGACATTCCCTAGTTGGGTAATGAGACGTCTGCAAGCCAGCCGCTCAGCTCAGTCAGTCTTAGTTAAAGGATTAAACAAACTTAGTTAAATTGGATTAAACTTAATTCAACCACCATTTGTCCTAATTGGTTATAGGCTCTCTTTGTTCTGACCGAGGCTTCCCGAGAGCCTGAATCCAACTCTTTGTCCCGACAAAAAAACCCTTTTATTGATTGACTGTGAATTCTGCTCTTTCCCATCCAGCAAAGTCTTTTAAAGGAGGATTTACAGTCACAGACCTTATCAGGCTTGGAGAGCTGCCAGGCTGAGATCTCTGCAAAACTTGGCCAGGAGTCTCGGAGAGTCACAAACTAATGAAGCGAACTAATGGTCTCCTGCAAACTCCACTCCCCTGTCGCTCCTCTTTTATTTCCTCTGGGAGGGGCCATTCACCGTCCACCTGTGGCCTTTCTCCCAAGTCGACCCCTGTTCTTTAGCTCTTCCCGTCGTCTGGCAACTTTGGGAACAGGCTCCAGCTGTTCTTCTGCCTCACTGATGTCGGACTCCGAAGGCAGCTGATAACTGGCAGACGGCCCTGGCCCCCCCTCTGCCTTAGACTAGAAGACCCCCAAAGTCCCTCACAACTATGTTACTTTGTTCGTTCTCGAATCAACCGGTTTAGGCTGAAACCAGGGACTGGCTACTTTCTCCCTCCTTTGGATGGGAGGATTTCCCCCTCATTTATTTATTTATTTATTTTTATTTATTTATTATATTTATATGCCGTCCTTTTCCCCCGAAGGGGACTCAGGGCGGCTCACAATTCAAATCGGGAAAGGGGGATACAGACAGAAAATAAAAAACGAAACGTAACAATACATCATTTAAAAAATACACAACCGTCATCCTTGCAGAGGTGGCCAGTTGCCGATCCCATGGGGAAGGAAGAACTAGCCGGATGGGAAGGATGGGAGATGTAGTCTTTTGGCTGAGAATATTGGGCCAGACAGAGGATTCAACACATATGGTTCGGGACCAGAAATCAAAAATATAATTTGTGGATTTATCTAGACCAACTTTTCGGCCCTTGGGAACCACTAAATTCATAATTTTAAATCCCGCAGACCACTAATATGATCTGCCTAATGGCTGGCTGGGTGGGCGTGGCTCGGTGGTCATATGACTGAGTGGGCGTGGCCAACTTGATGTCACTCACGTCAAGGGGCGCCTCGCCAGCCTCTACTCGCCCCTCCCCTCCCAGCCCCTCCTCGCCTGCCCGCCCGGGCTCCTTAGGGCCCCCACAGCAAGCCGTTGCTGGAGCGAAGCAGCCCCCAGGAGAAAGAGTTGGCAAAAGAGCTGAGTTCAAATTGGATCTGACCGAGAAGGAGGCTCAGCAGAGGCACCTCACTGAGGACTAGGAGCTTGGGCTTTCCAAGCAGAGGGAAGACCTGTGGGAGCGCAAGGCCAGGTGCCGGCGCCTGGAGGCTCAGCGGGCTGAGATGGTCAGCCAATTCCAGGCCGTGATGCAGTCCCACTGGAACGAGGCCCTCCGGCTCTTCGACACCAGCGGCTCTTCCCACCAGCCTTCGCCCAAAGCCCCCCACCAGGAGGCTGAAGCAGACCCCAAGTTGCAATTTCAGCCCCCCACAAAAAGACCCCGAAGAGGGAGACTCCCTGCAGCAACACAAGCGTCCATTGCACGCACCCGTCCCAGAGGTCGTAGTTTGAGGACCCCTGATTGAGTGCAATATCAAAAATGCAACTAATTTTTCCCGCGGCCCACCAAAATTTTCTCGCGGGCCACCAGTTGGTGACCGCGGATCTAGAGGGGGGGACAGACTCTCAATGGATCCCAGCTGCCACCCACCCCCCTCTCCCACCCCCCCTTGTCTGCTGGGTGCAGATTCAGCACACGAACCCCCCCAAAATTGACATCTCCGGTTGCCCTAGCAACCGACAGTACCTTCAAGGTGAAAACAAGAATAAAAACAGACTTTTCCCGTATATTATTTCTCTCTTCTCTTCCCCCGCGTTTCTCTCGGGCAAGCCTGTTATCAGATAGCCTCCTACACCCGTGAGCCGCCAGGATATCGGGGCTGGCTGGCATTAGCCCAGCTTCCAAGTTTCCCAAACCTTTGCCCCCCACCCCCACCCCACCACCTTCCTCCCGATGGGAAGGAAGAAAGGGGGTACGAGGTAAGAAGCCAACGCCGCCGCCCCCCCCCCCACTTCCCTGGCACGGGCTGCCATGATTCAGCTCGGCGGGTGTCAGCCGCCAATCCAGATCGAACGTGTGCAAAACGGAAAAATGAAAAAACCACATCCCGAGCAATTTTGCAGAGAAAGGGATCGCAAAAGATTAGCCCCCTAGCTTAACGGGCAGCCGGAAGATGTTAACAGGATGGGGATTGAAAAGAAGAGCCAATCGATCAGAATCTGGATGGAGCTGGAAGGGTGGGGAGGGGGCTTGGAGGTCTTCTAGTCCAACCCCCTGCTCAAGCAGGAGACCATAATGGCTAAGGGAGAGGGATGCTGTCTCGCCCCGTTTTATGACCTTTATGGAACCCCCGTGGTTAAGTGAAGCTCTGCAGTTGTGGTAACCTGTTGTTGTGAATCTTCCTTCCTTCCCTTCCATCCTTCGTCCCTCCATTCCTCCCTTCCTCCTTCCCCTCCCTTCCTCCCTTCCCTTCCTTCCTTTCCTTCCTTCCCTCGCTTCCTTTCCTCCCCTCCATCTCTCCCTCCCTTCCTTCCTCCTTCCCTCCCTTCCTTCCCTCCCTCCCTCCCTCCCTTCCTCCTTCCCTTCCATCCTCCTACTCCCTTCCTTCCTCCTTCCCTTCCTTCCCTCCCTTTCCTCCTTCCCCTCCCTTCCTTTCCTTCCTTCCCTTCCCTTCCTTTCCTTCCTCCCTCCCTTCCATCCTCCTTCCCTCCCTCCCTCCCTCCCTCCCTCCTTCCTTCCTTCTCTCGTTTCCTTTCCTCTCCTCCATCCCTCCCTCCCTCCCTTCCTTTCCTCCCTCTTCTCCCTCCCTTCCTTCCTCCTTCCCTTCCATCGTCCTTCCCTTCCTTCCCTTCCTCCCCTCCCTTTCCTCCTTCCCCTCCCTCCCTTCCTTCCTTTCCTTCCCTCCCTCCCGCCCTCCTTCCCTTCCTTCCTTTCCTTACTTCCCTTCCATCTTCCTTCCTTCCCTCCCTCCCTTCTTCCTCCTTCACTTCCTTTCCTTCCTTCCTTCCCTCCCTTTCCTCCTTCCCCTCCCTTCCTTCTTTCCTTCCTTCCCTCCCTCCCTCTCTCCCTTCCTCCTTCCCTTCCTTCCTTTCCTTCCTCCCTCCCTCCCTCCCTCCCTCCTCTCTTCCATCCTTCTTCCCTTCCCCCCCCTCCTTCCCTCCCTCTCTCCCTCTCTCATATCTTAACATCTTAAATCTTGGTTTTACAGCCGGCTCTCCCATTACCCCAAACCTTGCAAACCTGGTTATCTCCATTCCACGCTCAAATGAAAACAAACCGAATGCCATTTATTTATTCATTCATTTATTTATTTTACACCAGCTCCCCCCTTTTGCAGATTCCAAAGTTTGGTGTGTGTGTGTGTGATTGTAACGCAAATTTATCTTTTCTTAGTTTGGGGAACTAGTTCGGGCTGGAAGCCGCAAGGGTCTTAAAAGCTTAAAAAATAAGCTTCTTTAAAATAATAACAACAATAACAACAACAACAAGCTCAAACCACTTTGCCGAATCTTGACTTCATGGCTATCAGGACTGACAACCCCATTCTGACGGGGGGGGGGGGGAAGCAGAAACAATTGTTCTGAATTGCGGCTTTTGATGCCGGCAAGATGGGATCTCAGCAAACGCCTGTGTGATTTACACGGTTCCTTAAAATGTGAGCCCTTCAAAGGGGCAAGAGGTGGTTTTTATGTGCTGCTCTTGACTTACGGGTAGTCCTTGACTTACGATGGTTTGTTTAGTGACGGTTCGAAGTTACAACCGCACCGAAAAAATGAGATTGTCGTTCATGCCGACGTCCTGCCGTCAAGCGATTAAAACTCAAAACACTTGTCCACCGACTCGTATTTATGACGGTCGCAACATCCCGGTGTGTGTGTGTGTCATGCAGTCGGTCCTCTTTTGCGAGCCATCTGACCAGCCAAGCCGGATTCACTTAACGACCGTGGGACACACTTTTAACAACAGCAGGGATTCACCTGACAGCTGGGGCAAGGGAGGTCGTGCCATCATCGGTCCGAGCCCACTTTACCGATGTCTCGCTTAGAGACATAAGGGTGGTCGTAAGCCGAGGACTGGAGTGGCAGAATCTGGCTCCCACTTTCCGTCCAAAGTCCGAGAAAGTTTTAAGGCGAGCAGCAAACTTTGCCCTAAGAAATCCTCGCCAAGATTTTCCCAGCCGTGGCTCGCTGAGCTTGTCGATCAGAAACGTCGACATTTCAGCGGTTCGAATCCCTGGCGCCGCATAACAGAGTGAGCTCCCATGACTCGTCCCAGCTTCTGGCAAACCAGCAGTTTGAAAGCACATTAAAAAATGCAAGTAGAAAAATAGGAACCATCTTTGGTGGGAAGGGAACAGCGTTCCGTGTGGCTTCGGGAGTGGAGTCATGCCAGCCACATGACCACAGAGACGTCTTCGGATAGCGCTGGCTCCTCGGCTTTGAAACGGAGATGAGCAGCGCCCCCTAGAGTCGGGAACGACTAGCACATACGTGGGAGGGAACCTTTACCTTCTATATACAAATTGCAACAAGAAGGGCTTATCCTGGTAGGAAAAAATCTCTTTGCTCCAGGCTTAGGAGTGAACGAGCACCACGAATCTTGATTTCTGGCCAGCCAAACATTTCTAGAAAAGTGTATTTTGTGAGGAGGCAATTTTGCAATTCTCCACGATTGCTTTTGGCATCAGAGATGGCAAGATGGAGTGAATTTCCCCTGTTTTGTCCTCTTTCCAATTGTCGGATGCTGGGTGAATTTTCTGCCCTTCTCTTCAACAGAGCTCTCCGTTGTCCTGAATCTCCTTCGCGAGCCCCGAGATTAGATTGGATCACCCAGAGCTCTGGTTCCTTTGATCTGTAATTGGAAAGAAGAGATCTTCCATCAGAGGATCCCTGGTTGAGAATCAATCCTGGGGAAGGGAAAGGAAGTTGTGTGAGAAAAAAGGGAGGGAGGGAAGGAAGGAAGGAAGGAGTGAGTTTGTGTGAGAAAGAGGAAGGAAGGTAAATTAAGTTCAAGGAAGGAAGGAAACTTTGTAAGAAGTATGTAAATTATGGGAGGGAAGGAAAGAAGGAGGGAAGGAAAGGAAGGGAATTTGTGTGAGAAAGAGGAAGGAAGGAAGGTAAATTAAGTTCAAGGAAGGAAGAAAATTTTGTAAGAAGTATGTAAATTATGGGAAGAAAGGAAAGAAGGAAGGAAAGAAAGAAAGGAAAGGAATGTGAGAAAGGAAGGAAGATAAATTGAGTTCAAGGAAGGAAGGAAATTTTGTAAGAAGTATGTAAATTATTGGAAGGAATGGAATAGAAGGAATAAAGAATGGAATGGAATGGAATAGAATAGAATAGGAATAAAGAATGGAATGTAATAGAAATAAAGAATGGAATGTAATAGAATAGAATTGGAATAAAGAATAGAATAGAATCACAATAAAGAATAGAATAGGAATGGAATGGAATTTTTTATTGGCCAAGTGTGATTGGACACACAAGGAATTTGTCTTTGGTGCAGATGCTCTCAGTGTACATAAAGAAAAACAAAATAGAACACGTTCATCAAGAATCATAAGACAACGCTTAGTGATAGTCATAGGTTACTCATAAGCTATCAAATTGTACTAGGAAATAAATAAAACAACATAAATTTTAAGGATAGAAGCAACACAGTTATAGTCATATATGGGAAGAGATAGTTACTAGGAAGGAAGAGAAGAATAACAGTAATACAGTCTTAGTAGCTAATTTGACAGTGGTGAGGGAATTGTTTAGCAGAGTGATGGCATTTGGGGAAAACCCATCCTTAGGTCCATGATGCGAGGGGTCCGTAGATATTTTCACAGCCCTCTTTTTGACTCGTGCAATATACTGGTCTTCAACGGAAGGGAGGTTGGTAGAGATAGATAGATAGATAGATGATAGATAGATAGATAGATAGATAGATAGATAGATAGATAGATAGATAGATAGATAGATAGATGATAGATAGATAGATAGATATCTGTCCTCGGCAGACGGGGAAGGGAGGGAAGAGAAAGTAGAAGTGAAGGCGGATGGAGGAAGGAGAGAGACCCCCGTGGTGTGAAATTCGCTCCGGCTGGGCACACGGAAGTGAGCCTGTCAGCGTTGCTAGGCATTTTCCCCGGGGGCTTCAGTGGGGACTCAGCATGATTTTGACAGGTGATGGATGTAATTTGTGCTTTGACTGTCGCTGGAGCAAAAGGGGAAGGAAAAAATAAAATAAAATAGAGCGAGGGACGAATTTCCATAGAGCGGAGGAGTGGGTGGGTTTGAAGCCCCGGACCCCGAGATGGGTGAACGGGCGTTGAATGATACAAAGAAACTCATCCGGTGTGGGTTGAATTCCAGGCAGTCCTGGACTTATGACCACAATGGAGCCCAGGTCTTTAAGTGTGACATTTATAAAGTGAGGTTTGCCCAGTTTTACAACTGTTGCCTTATTCATTCATTCTTTCTTTCCTTCCTTCCTTCCTTCCTTCATTCCTTCCTTCATTCCTTCCTTCATTCATTCCTTCCTTCCTTCATTTATTCCTTCATTTACTTTTCATTCATTTACTTTTCATTCATTCATTTATCTATTCATTCATCCCTTCATTCTTTCCTTCTTTCCTTCATTTATTCCTTCATTCTTTCCTTCCTTCATTTATTCATTTATTTATTCATTTATTCATTCATCCCTTTATTCTTTCCTTCATTCCTTCCTTCCTTCATTCATTTATTCCTTCCTTCCTTCCTTCCTTCATTCTTTCCTTCATTTATTTATTTATTCATTTCATTCATTTATTCATTCATCCCTTCATTCCTTCGTCCCAAGAGTGAAAAATGGCCCTATATGTCCCCTTTTTCAGTGGCGTCCTAATTTCTAACGGTCGCTAAATGAACTCTTGTGAGTCACGGACTACCTATATTGAAAGAGATTTTTTTTAGAAAAAGCAAAAACGAAACGATCAGGTTGGTGAGGACTAGAAACTTGTCTTTCTTTAAAAAAAATCCGGATTCCAAAGGCAACCGCAATTTGCCAGATTGGTGAAAAATGTAAGAAGAATTTAATTTCACGAGAAGGAAACTTAATTTAGTCCAGAATTTCAGATAAGGAATGGGCTTTGGGGACACAAGAAAGGGCCAAGCCATCGCAATCCAGACCTTAGGAGAATAAGAGAGTTGGGTGGGACTTTAGAGGTCTTCTAGTCCAACCCCCTGCTCAAGCAGGAAGACCCTATACCATTCCCGACAATGTCTTCTTAAAAAACTCCCAATGTTGGAGCCCCCACAATTTCTCTCTCTCTCTTTCTGTCTCTCTTTCTCTCTTTCTCTGTCCCTCTCTCTCTCTCTCTCTCTCTCTCTCTCTTTCTTTCTGTCTCTCTTTCTCTCTCTCTTTCTCTCTCTCTCTTTCTCTGCCTCTCTCTTTCTCTTTCTCTCTTCTCTGCTCTCTCTGGCTCCTGTCCTCTCTCTCAAACATTTCTCTCTGACCTCTCCTGTCTCTCCTCATTCTCTGTCTCTCTCTCTTCTCTCTGTCTCTCTCTCTCTCTGTTCTTCTCTTTCTTTCTCTCTCTTTCTCTCTCTCTC